>NC_142438.1:29254886-29557500 GCF_059453495.1 Arachis ipaensis | reverse complement strand
ATCGAATAAGATATTAAAAAAATAAAAAACGTATAGAGAGAATAAAAAATTATAAAATATCTATTTTATGAAATGGATAAAAAATTTAAAAAAAATTAATATTTAAAATTTAAATTAATTTTAATTACTAATATATTTATCTACAAAATAAAAATATATTTTAATTAAAATTTAATTAAATAATATTATTTAAATTAAAAAAAACTGATTAAAACCTAAAAATTAAAAAACAACAAGCATCTTCCAAAAGAAAAAAAAAACCCCAACTTGAAACCAACTGCGGTAAAGGAAACACAAGTTACCGCGTTTATTATGTTAATCAAACATTAATGATGCGCTCTTACAATCCAGATGTCATCATCCTATTGCATGGTCAACACGTAGCCATTTGTAGCCACCACTGGTATAGCCACCAGAGACACAACCATATATATATATATAAGGTAGAAACTGATGTATAGTCAAGTTAATGTGAAAGTGATAGTTAAGATCTGAAAATTGTTAAATAATTTAATGCGATTTGATTAAATTGTATATAATAGTTTATAGTTTATCGTTAATAACTTCGCATAAAATATATGCAACTAAGTTTTTACATAATCAATCACTACTCTATTTATGATGCTCGATGATGATGATTGTCGTGATTTTTTTCCTTTCAAAAGAAGTCTAAGATGATAGATAAAAATATACTAATGATTATATCAATTTTTTAATTTTAATTTATGAATATACTATAAACACATAATAAGAAATTTGAGTTCTATTAGCTGATCAACAATATGGGTTTTGCTAAGGAATAATTTTTTTTCTTTAACTAGCAATCAGTCAATAAAATAATTGACAAACAAATATTAAAGAAAATTAAAGAAAGAGAAATTTGAGGAAAAAAAAGAAAGATATTTACTGATTGTTGGCTTTAAGAAATTAGTTTCAATTCTTTTCTCCAACAATATTTAGTCAAAATAGAGACAATATATTGGTTTAAAAAAGTTTGTTATTTACATTTAACTAAAAAATATTAATCTCTTAGACTTTTTTTCTTATACATAATATTTAGTATGAATTCTGGTAGAGAGCCAATGGAGCATTTGTACAATGTGTACAATGGACTATTTATTTGGCCCAATATGAGTTAAAAAATAAACATTCAGGATAAAATACTACTAATTTTTCAAACACAATACACTCATACTATCCAGAATAACCATCCGGATACCAAGGATAATAAACATCTGATATCTTACTGAATTGAACATCCCCAAACTCTCAACATTGTACAGGTATTCTATTGACTCCCTATACTTCCTCATTTAGTATACGTTGGTATTCTCTTATTTTATGTATATGTATAAATATATATAATAAGTTCAAAAAGCTAAGGAAACATTTTTCCTAATATCACCACATAAACTCAAAGTACAGTACGCACTTATTGCATAGCGAAGTCGTCATCTATTGTCACTTTTCACATGCTTCTTTTTCTATATTTTGTTTTGTCTCTTTGTAACCATGTTCGTTAACTTCATTCCTTTAATTTATATGAACACTTCCCAGTTCACATGGTGCATTGTGGCCAACAATTACGTGTATTATTAATCATTTCTTCATATTGAAAGTATTTGACCATTTTAAGGAAAAAAAAAAAGGAACTTTTTGTTTTCTTCAGACATGAGGAAAGATTCCATTGACTACTTACCTGGGGTGGAAACAATTGATCCAAAGGACCTAACATCATATCATCAAGAATCAGAAGACACATCCACAATGTTCCACCAATTAATTTCTGCTTCCTTCATTGATGCTAAAGGTGCAGATTTTGTGCTATGTAACACAGTTCAAGAGCTAGAGCCAAAAGTTATAGCTGCATTACAAACTTATAAGCCATTCTATGCAATACCACCATGGCCACTAGCCTATGGGTCGAGTCAGACTACACCCAATGGCTCAATTCCAAGCCTCATGGTTCGGTCTTGTATGTTTCTTTTGGTAGCCTAGCCCATATGACAGAAGGGTACTTGAGGAAATTGCAAATGGGCTTTTGCTTAGCAATGTCAGTTTTGTTTGGGTGCTTAGGCCCAATGTTGTGGGCTCAGTTGAGGTTGATCCACTGCCCGTTGGATTTCGGGAGGCGATTCGTGACCGTGGGATGGTAATACCTTGGTGTAGTCAAACCCAAGTCTTGGCCCACCCTGCTATTGGAGGATTTTTGACTCATTGGGGTTGGAATTCTATATTAGAAGGCATTTCGTGTGAGGTTCCATTGTTGTGTTTTCCTTTGATGTATTATCAGATTACCAATAGAAAACAAGTGGTGGATTATTGGAAGGTTGGGATTAATTTAAAGTGATCCAACGGTGATTGCGAAGGAGGAAGTCTCGAAGAATGTTAGCCGCTTGATGGGCGGACCTTTAGGAGACCAACTAAAGACTACAATCAAAGAGATCAAGAAAAAAATGGAAGATGCACTGAGCCCTAGTGGGTCTTCAGAGAAAAATATGGAATACTTCATCAAAGATCTAAATACCAAATCCCATGGCCAATGAGCTTTGAGCCTTTGATCAATTTTCTTAAATAATAAACCAATTATGTATTGGTATATTTTTTTAGTTTAATTTTAATATATTTATAATATAAATAATTTTACTAAATCTTTTAATCAAATTCATACATTCATATAAATTTTAAGTGATAAATTTAAAAATTAATTACTTTTATTGATATATCAATATATGATTAATAATTGACTTTTTTTACATTAACAATTTGTAAAAATTAAAATAATATTTTTATATTAAAATACAAAATATACATTAAAAAATTAAATATATATTTATATACAAATATATAATGACTAATTTTACTGTATAAATAATATTTTTATTTTTTTATGAATAATTTTATCAGCATAATCAACATTTATGTATAGAAATAAGAAATGGTTATTGTTTTATGGATTTTGCTAACATGTGTCATAATAGCACATTTTAAGAATAATAATTTTTTTTTTTATTAAAAATTATTATAAAAATAAATATTTTTACATATTTAATGCATTAAATGCATCAAAAACTTAAAAGATTACTATTAGAATAAAGTACGTTTTTTATCCTTAAATTTTAAAAAATTTTCAAAATTACTTATAATGTTTAATTTGATTTAATTTTATCCTTAATATTTTAATAAATTTTAATTCTATCGTTAATTTATTGCTATTAATTTTTTAACAGTCAATAATTAATTAGTTGTCTTCATTTAAGTGCATTCGAGATACAAATAAATAGTACACATGTAAACCATTAAAATATGGCACTTGTCAACCATTTAAATATTGTTATAAAACAAGTTTAGTCACCCGTGCCATGCACGTGATAAGATTGAAATTATAATTTTAAGTTATTATGTTAAATTTTATTTTAATTATAATAATTTAATTAATAAAAAAATAACTTGTATGCGTTGTTTTTCTTTTCTTAATATAGTGTTAATTGTATTAACTATAAAATAGTTATTTAATCTACTTTTTTCAATAAATCAGGCATATATACTCAATATGACCATAAATAATCTAGTAATACTTAAATCTACCAACAAAGTTTTATATGTTGGTTTACTGTGAAGTAAGAAAATATCAAAATCAGCTCAAAATGAAGAACAATTAACCCGTACCATACCATGCACGTGATAAGATTAAAGTTGTTATTTAAACTTGTATTAACCCATATATGGCACGTGATAAGATTAAAATTATAATTTTAAATTATTTTGTTAAGATTAATTTAAATTATAATAATTTGATTAATAAAAATATAATATGTTATGATTTATTTGTTTTTTCTTAATCTAGTGTTAAATATATTAATCCTAAAATAGTTATTAATTGGTTTTAGTAATTTACTTTCATCAATAAATCAAACATATATACTCAATGTGACCATAAATAACTTAATAATACTTAGACCCACCAACAAATTTTTATATGTTATTTTACTGTCAAGTAAGAACATATCAAAATTAACTCAAAATAAATAATAAATTATTAGAGAATTCTAATGCACAAAATTCTCTAATAAACAATAAAATAATTTAAATCTACTAAAAAACAACTCAACACTTTTTTTTTATGCCTGCAAAGCATATACTTAAAATAATATTATATCAATGTTAGCATACAGTTTTACAATCATCGACCGTATTTACTGTATATGACTCCTTCTTAAAAGTTATTCTACCACGTGTGCAGTCAAAAGATAAATTACTGGACTTTATTTTTCTAAATTATTATAATTATGTATTATTCATTAAATGCTAATTGTAATATTGTAATAAAATTATAATAAAGATATTTTTCTAAAATAATTTAGAAGAGAGAATAGTGCTTTCATTTTGGAGGAAAAATGAATTCATGAGGAATTGTACCTCACTTTTATTAGTTGATAATGTATTAAATATTGATTTTATATAATTATAATAAAAATATTTCTCTAAATTAGTATAAGCATGCACTATTCGTTAAATGTTAATTGTAATATAATTATGATAAATATATTTTTCTAAAATAAATTTAGAAAAGAAAATAATGATTTCATTTTAGAGAAAAAATGAATTCATAAGAAATTAACACCTCACTTTTATTAGTTGGAGAAAAAATTCAATTTTAGTATATTTTGTCATTATTATACATTTTTCTCTAATCATATATCCACCGTTTTCTTTTCTTTGTTTCAACATTTTGAACCTAGGTTTAACTTCTCGTAGTTCTCACTTCTTAGTTATTCTATTAGATGTAGTTGATAACTATTAAAATTCTTCGATTAATATAGGAGAAAAATATATTATTATATGATAGAATTAATATGAGTATATTTTATTATTAAATAAACAAAGTTAATATAAAATAAAATTATACATAAAAAAGCAAAAAAAAAATAATAAAATTAAAATAGCAAAAATGATAAAAATATTATTTTTATAATTTTGTTTTGTCATTTTTATGTATAGAAGATTAGAAAATAGTAAATTTTTAACTAAATTAATTTATATTTGTTGTATTCAATTTAAATAAGTAATAAATTATCTTATTTTAATTTATTTTTTAAATTTATATATCATAAAAATTAAATCAAATAATTAATATACCTAATTTTAAATTGTGTGATACTTAAATATCTATTCAAATCAATTAGTTGATATAATTAATTCATCATAATGAATTATTTTTAATGAGTTAAACAAAATAAAGTAGAAGCATGTTATGTTGATTCTATCATTAAAGGTAAAAATTCGATTTTTATATAATAGAATAGATAGAATAGATAATATAATAGACGGCGAGAAAGAGAAAGATAAACATTTTAGATTCTAAGTTGTTTTATTTAGATGTTGCAATGTGGGTATCACATTATTTTACTTATTCTACCCTATAGACCCTTTTGTAACTTTATTTCAGTATCAATGGAATTTCACTACCTTTGTGTACTAAATTAAAATTCAAAATGAAACTGAAAAAAAAAAAGAGTATAAAATTATTGATTGAAAAACACTCTAAATAATAAAAAGTCAAATTAATTTTAATATTAAATTTATTAATACGGTTTTAATTTTATATAATAGTTATATAATAAATTAGTAAAAGCAAATAGAAGAATGACTTTAACATAAAATTATAATATAATTTATTTATGAAAAAATAATCAATAATTAATATTAATAAATATAAAAACTATCCAAATACTTTCATCAAAAGTATGAGTGGTTAATTATTATTCATTATTAATAATATTTTGTTCATAACAAAAACTGAAAATATTAATAATTCAGATTTAGATTTTAGAAAAATAAACGTATAAGTAACAAATGATCTATTTTATCATGTATATTATAAATCAATTAATTAAACTAACTGATATAATGAATTATAATTAATTAATTGGTATAAATTATAATAAATTATATGATATTAAAAAAATAAAATGAATACAAAAAATAAAAAAGAAATAAAAGAATAGAAGACTACAATAAAATAAATTGAATGTGAGTTTTTTTTTTTTTTACAAATTTTATATCACATCCGCTTCAATAATAATAAATAAAAATACATCAACTTAATATCTAAGAGAAAATGATGAGATAAAATCATAACACAATTCTAAAATAAAAGCTTAAATTAAACCATAATATCATTGCACAACACAAATTAAAAGTAATTTCACACTACAATATACCACACAAATAGGTAAATAACTTAAGCTTAATTACAGATTTTTTACGGATTTTTTTTATTTACGTATACATGATAACACCATGGTCTATAAATATTTAATGGATAATATATCATATTTGCTCTGAATGATGAGCACATGAGTTGAAGAGTGTGTGCTGATTTGTGTCCATGATAGTTACCTTGTGACGACGCCTCATAGGAAGAAAAAGAATTGTTGTAAAAGCTACCCAACGAAAGAGTAATTGGTAAATGAATAATATTTTCTTCTAGTATTTTTATAGTGGTAAAATAAAAACAGAAGGAATAAAATTTTGTATTTTTATATTAGAAATAGAATTTGATATTTATCCTAAAAAAATTAAATAACTAATTAGCTATATTTAAATAAATAAAATAAATTAAATAAAAATATTTTTAAGAATTAACCAAATCAATTAGTCGATAGAAATAATTAGTATAATTAATTTTATTTGATTTATTGAATTCAAAAAAATAAATTAGAAAATAATTGATTGAATTAATTAGTTGATATAATTAATTTATTATAATTGATTGGATTTAATGAATTAAAAAAAATAAATAGAAAACATAGGAGACAATGATTTTTTTAACTAAATTAATATGTATTTATTGTATTTAATCAGTATAAGTAACAAATCATTTATGTTATTATGTACCTTATAAATTAATGAATTAAAATAATTGATATAATAAATTATAATTATTTGATTGATATAAATTATAATAAATCGTGTGATATTTAAATACCTAGTCAAATCAATTAGTTGATATAATTAATTTACTGTAATAAATTGTATTCAATGAGTTATAAAAAATAAATTAAGAAACACGCTAAGAAGTATCCCACACCCATCATGAAGTACAGAAATTCAATTTTTATATAATAAAAATATACATTTTCTATAAGAAATATGATTTGATTCCATTAACTTGCTTATTTTTTTTTAACTTGCCACCTATATTCAGCATGGAATTTTTATTTTTCTAAAATAAATTTAGAAGAGAGAATAGTACTTTTATTTTGGAGAGAAAATAAATTCATTAAAAATTGACACCTCGCTTTCATTAGTTGATAATGCATTAAATATTAATTTTATATAATTATAATAAATATATTTTTCTAAATTAGTATAATCATCCAATATTCATTAAATGTTAATTGTAATATAAATATAATAAAGATATTTTTCTAAAATACATTTAGAAGAGAGAATAGTGCTTTCATTTTAGAAGAAAAATGAATTTATAAAAAATTGTCACATCACTTCAATTAATTAGGAAAAAATACAATTTTAGTATATTAAGTAGAAGTATATTATTATTATGTTTATATTATTATTATTATTATTATTATTATTATTATTATTATTATTATTAAAAATATTTTCGTTTGATAATTGATAAGTAGTTTAATAATATATTAAATATGGATTTTATATAATTATAATAAGGATATTTTCCTAAATTAGTATAATTATGCATTATTCATTAAATGCATTCATTTTGGAGGAAAAATGAATTCATGAGAAATTCATACCTCACTCTCATTAGTTGAGAAAAAACCTAATTTTAATATATTAAGTAGATTATATAAATAGAAATACTTGCTAAGTATATATAAAAGAGGAGATATATAATTATATATAATATAATTGCTATATATGTAACAGATATAAATTGTTATAATTATAGAGACTTACTATAATTATATTAAATTTAATTATGAATATAAATAAATAAAAGTGATAATAATTAATATTATTTTTTTTCTTTTCTATATTTAATATTTACCGTAAATATAAAAAATATTGAGAAAAAAGTAGTTACTGACTTTATTTTATTTTATTTTACGTCATGGATTTCTTTACTAAAATTAATGGAAGAAAAAAAATATTTGTTTATATATCAATCTCAATCACAATAAATAAGATGAATCGATTGAACAACTAACAAATTTAACGGGTAAATATTATTTTCCATTTATGGAAAAAAGGAGGTAATATGCATGCGTATATTAATATAGAAAGAATATATAATCACAACTTTAAAATCTTCAAGAATATTCGATTGTATTATCCTTCAAACCAAAAAATTCATCCTTTATTTTCATTAAATATTTATATTAATTCAATTAGATGAGTGTTTTAATTAAAGAAAAGATTATTATTATTATTATTATTATTATTATTATTATTATTGAATAATAACGATAATTATTATCGTTATTAATATTAAATTGGTTATATATATATATATATATATATATATATATATATATATATATATATTGTTACTTCTACAATTGTGCAATAATATTTTCTTTTATTTGTTAACTAATTAAACTTAGTTATTTATATTAAATATATTTAATGATTACTAAAAATTAATCATATAATTATCATTATTAATAACCAATTTATATTTTTCTAAAATATTATTTTCTATATTATTATTATTATTATTATTATTATTATTATTATTATTATTATTATTAATGTATAGGTCACCATTAAGATAATAACTTGTCACTAATAAAATTTTAGGATAATGAATAAAAAATAGAACTAAAACAATATAATTAAAATAGTTAAAAATATTTCTGATTGATAATTAGGTTAATAATGCATTAATTCTTGATTTTATATAATTATAGTAGAGATATTTTTCTAAATTAGTATAATTATGAATTATTCATTAAATACTAAGTATAATATTATTATATAATTATAATTAAGATAATTTTTTGAAATAAATTTAAAAGAGATTAATATAATTATAATAAAGAGATTATCTTAAATTAGTATAATTATGTATCATTGATTAAATATTAATTATAATACAATTATTTCAATTAAAGATAATTTTTAAAAATAAATTTGAAAGAGAGAAATAGTGCAATCATTTTGGAGGGAAAATGGATTCACGAGGAAATGACATCTCACCATCATAAGTTGGAAAAAAATTCAGTTTTAGTATATTAAGTAGATAGATTGGTATAAATTATAATAAATTATATAACATTTAGAAAGAAAATAAAATGAATAAGAAGAAAATAAAAATAAATAAAATAGATAGAAGAATACAATAAAATAAATTGAATGTGAGAGTTTTTTTTTTGGTACATTTCATATCACATCCGTTCAATAATAATAATAAATAAAAATACGTCAACTTGATATCTAAGAAAAAATGATGAGATAAAATTATAATACAGTTCTAAAGTAAAAGTTTAAATTAGAACATAATAATATCGTTACACAACACATATTGAAAGTAATTTCACACTACAATATACTACAAACAGGTAAATGACTTAAATTTAAATATGAAACATTTTTTATTTATGCATACATGATAACACCATGGTCTATAAATACTTCATAGATAACATATCTTATATAACTCCGAATGATGAGCACGAAAGTTGGAGAGTGTGGTAGTTTGTGTCCACGATAGTTGCCTTCTTGCAACGACGCCTCATGGGAAGAAAAAGAATTGTTGTAAAAGCTATCAAATGAAAGATTTATTGGTAAACGAATGATATTTTCTTCTACTATACATGGTCTTTTATAGTGGTAAAATGAAGATGGAAGGAATTAAATTTTATATTTTTATATTAGGAATGAAATTTGATATTTATTCTAATAAAGTTATTATTATTATCAATATAAATGGGTTAACAACTTGCCACTAATAAAATATATGTTCTCAAATTTAGATTCATATACCACAGGAAGACACTATATATAGACTTTAGTAAAAAAAATAAATATGTAAATTACCTATTATTAAGGTAATTTTTTAATAATGCATTAAATTTTGATTTGATACAATTATAATAAAGATATGTTTCTAAATTAGTATAATTATATATTATTCATTAAATATTAATTACAATATAATTATATTAAAGATATTTTTTATAAAATAATTTAAAAAAATTATTTGATATACGTGAATCGGGTAACAAAGATTTTTTATTATTATTATTACTATATTATTGATATTATTATTATCATTAAAATTATTAAAAGTATTTTTAATTGATAATTGATAAGTAGTTTAATAGTGCATTAAATATTGATTTGATATAATTATAATGAAGATATGTTGCTAAATTAGTATAATTATATATTATTCATTTAGTATTAATTATAATATAATTACAATAAAATAATTTAGAATAGAAAAAAATTTTTATTCGTTTTGGAGGGAAAACGGAGGCATGAGAGATCGACACGTCACCTTTAGTAGTTGGGGGAAAACCCAGTTTTAGTATATTAAGTAGATAACTAAATAAATAAATAAGGAAGAGGTAACAAATAAAATAAAAAAATATAATTAGAGAAAGAGAGAGAAGGGTGTCTTATTGCTTTTATGTATGTAATCAACGGAGCTTTAACCTCCTATTTATACATGTATAAGGTTTCCTTTTTCAAATCCTATTAAATGCATTTTTTCTTGAGAATATTCAACTGCCCATCATAAATGGGCATCCACCTAATTGATCTTATCACAACACTCCTCTTGGATGACCATTTAGGATTATTGTCTCGTTAAAACCTTACTAAAGAAAAACCTAGTAGGAAAAAAACTTAGTGAAGGAAAAAGAGTACAATATCCTTTAGTGATGGGACTGCCTCATTAAAAATTTTGTCAAGAAAAACCCAATGGAAAAAAAACTTGACCAAGGAAAAAAGAGTACAGTCTTCCCTCTTGTCGACATCATTTAATGTCTTGAAATCGGCATATCTCAATCTCATATACCAATCTTTCAAATGAGGATTTTGGGAGTGACTTTGTGAATAAATCTGCCAGATTGTCACTTGAGCGGATCTGTTGGACATCAATTGTCCCTTGATTTTGAAGATCATGAGTGAAGAAGAATTTGGGAGAAATATGCTTTGTTCTATCACCTTTGATATATCTGCCTTTAAGTTGAGCAATACATGCTGTATTATCTTCAAACAGGACAGTTGGAGCTATCTTATGATCAATCAGTCCACATGATGACAGAAAATATTGGATCACACTCCTCAGCCAAAAACACTCGCGACTAGCTTCATGTATCGCTAGTATTTCAGCATGATTAGAGGATGTTGCTGCAATCGTCTGTTTCGTGGACCTCCATGATATAGCTGTACCACCATATGTGAATAGGTCTCCTGTTTGAGATCTCCCTTTATGTGGATCAGATAAATATCCAGCATCTGCATAGCCAACTAATTGTGACTTGGATCCATAGGGATAAAACAATCCCATATCAACCGTTCCCTGAAGATATCGAAAGATTTGCTTGATTCCACTCCAATGTCTTCTGGTTGGAGAAAAACTATATCTTGCTAGTAAATTCACCGCAAATGATATGTCAGGTCGCGTATTATTAGCAAGATACATTAGCGCTCCAATGGCACTAAGATATGGTACTTCAGGACCAAGGATATCTTCATTCTCTTTTTTAAGACGGAATTGATCATTCTCCACATCCAAAGATCTTACGATCATTGGGGTACTCAAGGGATGTGACTTATCCATATAACATATTTTCAAGATAATCTCTGTGTATGTTGTCTGATGAATAAAGATCCCATTTTTTGTATGCTCGATCTGCAGGCCGAGACAAAATTTAGTCTTTCCAAGATCTTTCATCTCAAACTCTTTTTTTAGAGTTTTTATAATTGTTGGAATCTCTTCAGGAGTTTCAATGATATTTAAATCATCAACGTACACAGCTACTATAATGAATCCAGATGCAGTTTTCTTTATGAAAATACACGGGCAAATATCATCATTCTTGAATCCATTTTTGGCCAGATACTCAGTAAGACGATTATACCACATTCGTCCATATTGCTTTAGACCATATAAAGATCTTTGCAATTTAACTGAGTATAACCCTTACGAATATTCATTGGATGGTTTAGATATCTTTAATTCTTTAGGGACTTTCATATAGATATCACGATCTAATGAGCCGTACAAATAGGCTGTTATCACATCCATTAAATGCATATGTAGCTTATGATATGTAGATAAATTGACCAAATAACGCAATGTTATCGCATCCACTATAGGGGAATACGTTTCTTCATAATCTATACTGGGCCTTTGTGAAAAATCTTGTGCCACAAGTCAGGCTTTGTAGCACACAACTTCATTTTTCTCATTTCGTTTTCTCACAAATACCCAACGGTATCCAACAGGTTTTACATCTTCTGGTGTACGGACTACAGGTTCGAAGACTTCACGTTTTGCAACTGAGTCTAATTCAGCCTTCATGACTTCTTTCCATTTTGGCCAATCATTCCTTTGTCGACATTCTTCGACTGATCTTGGCTCAAGATCCTTACTTTCATGCATGATATTTAGTGCCACATTATAGGCAAATATTTCATTGACAATTGTCTTATTTTGGTCCTATTTCTCTCTTGTAAAGACATAATTTATCGAGATCTCATCATTTTCACAATTTTCAGGTACCTGAACATCTTCTGGCGTTAAAACTATATTAGAATTTTGGACAACTGCAGGTGTCTTTACTATGTTTTTTTCAATAGGAATAGAATTTACCTCTTTTCTCTTTCGAGGATTTTTGTCTTTGGAACCGACAGGCCTGCCACGCTTCTGGCGTGAATTTGCTTCAGTGGCTACTTGTCCTACTGGGACATCAATTCGAATGGGGGGATTTTCCGCTTATATATAAGATTTGGTTATCCTCTTTGTATCAGAAAATGCATCAGGCAATTCATTTGCTATTCTTTGCAAATGTATAATCTTTTGAACTTCAAGTTCACATTGCCCTGATCGAGGATATAAATGTATCAACGATGATGCATTCCAATTAAGTTCCTTTTCAGGAAACTTATTCTCTCCCCCTAATGTTGGAAATTTTGATTCATCAAAATGACAATCTGCAAACCGGGCTTTAAATACATCTCCAGTTTGTATCTCAAGATACCTCATTATAGAAGGAGAATCATATCCAACATATATCCCCAATTTTCTTTGGGGTCCCATTTTGGTGCGATTAGATGGTGCAATAGAAACATATATCACACACCCAAATATTCTTAAATGGGAAACATTTGGCTGCTAGCCAAAAGCTAATTGCATAGGAGAGAACTGATGGTAACTCGTTGGCCTCAAACGAATAAGTGCTGTGGCATGTAAAATAACATGCCCCCAAACCTAGGTTGGGAGATTTGTTCTCATAAGCAAGGATCTAGCAATTAATTGGAGGCGCTTAATAAGTGATTCTGCTAACCCATTTTGTGTATGAACATAAGCTACTGGATGTTCAACACTTATTTCATTAGCCATACAATAAGCATCAAAAGCTTGGGAAGTAAATTCACCAGCATTATCAAGACGAATTACTTTGATTGGATTTTCTGGAAATTGTGCTTTTAATCGAATAATTTGAGCCAGTAATCTCGCAAACGCCAGGTTGCGAGAAGATAATAAGCACACATGTGACCATCTCGAAGATGCGTCTATCAGGACCATACAATATCTAAAAGATCCACAGGGTGGATGAATATGTCCACATATATCACCTTGAATCCTTTCTAGGAATTCAGGGGACTCAAATCCAATCTTTACTGGTGATGGCCTTAAAATTAACTTCCCTTGAGAACATGCAGCATAACAAAATTCATTAGATTTAAGAATCTTTTGGTTCTTTAGTGAATGTCCATGAGAGTTTTCAATAATTCTCCTCATCATGGTTGTTCCCGGATGACCCAATCGGTTGTGCTAAGTTATGAATTCATTTGGGCTAGTAAACTTCTGGTTTACAGTAGCATGTAATTCAATTGCACTAATCTTGGTATAATATAACCCAGATGAAAGTGATGGCAACTTTTCTAATATAAATTTTTTATTTAAATAATGAGTTGTGATACATAAATACTCATGATTTCCCTCATTCATTGTTTCAATATGATATCCATTTCGGCGAATATCTTTAAAACTCAACAAGTTACTCAGAGACTTGACAGATAATAGTGCATTATTTATTATAAATTTTGTTCCTCCGGGAAACAAAATTATAGCTCTTCCAGAGCCTTTTTATCACATTGCATGAGCCAATAATAGTATTAACATATCCTTCTTTTGGCACAAGATAGGTAAAATATATAGTACTTTTAAGAATAGTGTGCAAACTTGGACTATCCGCAAGGCAAATATCTTCAGAATATGTCCTTACCATTTTTCTTCAAAAATAAATGATAATAATAATAAAATGAGTAGAAGTACATGCACAGTAAATTTATTCACATGAATATTAACAAACACATACACATATCAAACTATTCCATCATTGATCAAATAGCCAATATTTCCTTCAGAATCCTTAAAGAAATTAGATACATCATAATGAGTGGTGAAATTTTCATCATTTGAAACAAAATTTGTTTCCTTTCCTTTGTCATCTTTTTTCAAGGATGCTTGATAAAGATCAACTAGGTGTCTTGGGGTACGACAGGTACGTGACTAATGGCCATTTCCACCACAATAGAAGCATTTATCCTCAATTGATTTACTTTGCCCATTGTTTCTTTCTTTATCCTACTTCTGGTGAGATCCTTTGTTGTGAATATAATTCATTTTCCTTCCATAATTTTTCTTGCTACTAAAACCTTGTCATTTACCTCTTCTGGGGTTATAATTTGCTGCATTTGCTTCAGAAAATGGGGCGGTGCCAGTTGGGCGCGCTTCATGATTTCTTAAGAGCAACTCATTGTTGCGTTCAGCAACAAGAAAGTAAGAAATTAGCTCAGAATATTTTTTTTTAAAATCCTTTTTCTCGATTGCTACTGCAGGAGCACATTCGAGGCATGGAAGGTTGAAAAAATTTTCTCTAACATATCGGGTTTGAGGAAGTATTACATGATTGTACCTTTCTTCAAGGTCTTTCCACAGATCTGCATGATCTTTTAATATGGAATATTCATTTTTCAATCATACTTCAAGATGACGATGAAGGAAAATCATGGATTTGGCTTTATCCTTTTGGGATGTATTATTTTCAGCCTTAATGGTATCTCCAAGATCCATTGAATCAAGATGGATTTTAGCATCTAGTATCTATGATAAATAATTATTTTCAGATATATCAAAAGCATTATATTCAAAATAAAAGAACTTCGACATAATAAAAATTTGTTACCTGAAGTCTTCCTAAAATTTCGTTAGAGCTTCGTGATGATAACGTGTTATAAAATAACTAAATAAATAAACAAAGAAGAGGTAACAAATAAAATAAAGAAATATAATTAGAGAAAGAAAGAGAGAAGGGTGTCTTATTACTTTTATGTGTGTAATATAAGATTTCCTTTTTCAAACCCTATTAAATACATTTTTCCTTGAGAATATTCAACCGTCCATCATAAATAGGCATCCACCTAATTGATCTTATCACAACAAATGTAACACTTGTTGATTATTGAAACTACTACTGCTATCCTTTTATATATAAAGGAGATATGCTATAAAGATACTGCTGACTGTTCCACTTCAATGTATTGTGTAGACTTAGAAAATAAATTATTCAATCGTGATTTATATTTTATTTGCTATTAAATAAAAATATAAACTTTGCTTATAGATATGTCTCCTACTTAGTTTATTTTTTCTAGAACTTCCTTATTTGTTTGTGTTTTAGGTTCAGTTTGTGTTTGTTTGTATTTCAGGTTTTTATGTTTGAACAATTTAAACTTCATCTTGGATTAGTTTTTCAAATTAGAGAAGGGGTGTATGTTCAATGTGGATTGTACATTGGATGTAGACTGTTGTTTAGGTGTGGACTTTGTTTTAGATGTGGATTTTGTTTTTTTTTTTAGTTGTAGAGTTTGTGATAGGTATGAGTTGTGGTTTAGAATTAACCTGTAATTTGGGTGTGGATTGTGGCTCAGATTTCAGATCTATTTTTTGTGTGGGTTTGTAATATGGGTTTAAGTTGTAAATTTGGTATGGGTCCATTTTGAGTGTGGATTGTAACTTAGATTCCAGGTCTGTTTTTGGTGTGGGTTGTGGCTTGGATTTGGTTATGAGTTGGGTTTCACTCTAATTGTCTATTTTTTAGTGGTTAGGGTCCTATTTAACTTTAGAATATACCTCCTTTAAACTGGTGTTGTGGTTTTTACTTTAGGTAGGGGTGAGACATTGTCACTCTCTTTTACAAGGTCAATAAACTCAACTGGCTTATCAATTGGGTGATCAAAGAATACATAAATTCTTCTTTCATGTTTAAGTGCCCGATTATACATCTTTATAACAATATTGTCACCCCTAATCATATATAATCCCCACCATTAAATCCTAAATCCTCATCTAGCCAATACATCTCATTAAATCTTTGGTATCCTAAGTCCAACAATAAACCCTTTATGCAACATTCATTCTCTCAATATAGTTTTTTATATCCCAGCATAGACTAGATTCAGGTTATCATTCTTTTTCAACTTTATTATATGATGATACACTAATGTGATATGTGTAAACATTGTTCTATCAGTACAAACGAAAACCAAATCAACAAAAAACTCCGACAAAATCCTCAATAAAACAATCAAAATAAAAATCCAAACAATGCAAGTTACATTACATACGATAGTATCAGTTATGTACAACAGGATCAAAGATACCTTTAATGCTCAACGAACATAAACGAGACCTCCTCACGGGGATCACACCACAAAAAACACGTCTCTCTCGCTCAATATGGAGTAAGGACCCGTTTGGGAAGCTTCAAAAGTAATTTTTTTTTTAGTTTTTGATTTATGAAAAGTAGTAGTATTAATGTCTGATATAATTTTCAAAACCAAATTGCAGCTTTCTAAGAAGTTATTTAGGAGTTTATAGAGAAGTTGAAAAAAATGACTTCTCTCATAATACTACTACTTTTTATCACATTTCTATAAAATAAGTGCTTTTAGAACTAAAAATCCAAATACAAAATAACTTATTTATAAACTATTTTTAAATAACTATTTATTGTTTAAGCTATTTTATCAAAAAAAAAAAAGTTAAACTGTTTACCCAAATTGGACCTAACTCTCACAACACACGAAACTTTCTTTGCTAGAGGGACCAAGGACAATGACATTCTCGTATCACTTAATTTGGGAATACTTCTCTATAAAATTAGGGCACTCAATACACTTTGGATTTTCTATTTTCTTTTTTCAATTTTTAAATGACCTAATTTTTATCTAACCCTCGTTATACAGTCCACTTTGTCAGGTTATTTTGTTACATACGCAGTAAACTTAACGGAAATGGAGCCTAACTAACGACGTATCATTTTTGTCCATCGATACCAATCTTTTGTGTGTATATTAGATATTTCGAAAGATTAAGATGTACATTTGTCCATCCCAAAATCTTTCGTGTGTACTTTTGTCCATTTACTCAAAAAAACCAGCTTTTGCTTCTATTCTTCTGAATCGAATTGGACCAGCCAATTCAATCGAAAAATTGATTAATTAATGGTCCAATTCAATCGAAAAATTGATTAATTGATGGTCTAGTCGGTTCGGTTGAAAGTTTGGACAATTTACACAATTAACCTATTGAAAACCGACCGATTTGCTACAAACTGTGAACCAAATGACTCTACAATGTTCTCAATATTCTGCAGATCTTTGGTGCTCCGGTGCCTTTTCAGCTTTCCTAGCATTTTATCTACTACTTGATCATTACCAAGGTCGAACTCGGGACAACATATTAAAAAGCACCATATATTGTCACTCAACTAAATCTTTAGCTGCGCTCTTCTATAAGACTTGAATATGTGCAATTGTAATACAACTTTTACATTTCTGTTGCTAATTTTCATTGTTCAGTTTATTATACAGTTTTTTTTTTTTTTTGGCTATTTTTGAGTGTGAAATTATTGCTTCTTTTCTCTTTTTTGCTGGTTATTCTATCACTCACTCACTATTTATTAATAACCAAAATACTGAGTACCTTCATTCTATTTTAAGAGATTTTGAATTTAATTTTTGATAATAGTAAAAAGTTTTTTTTATATGAATATATATGAAAGAAATATTTAAAAAAAAAAATATGTACACCAAAATTATGTATAATATATATGGTAAATATAATCATTTATATTAAATATCGTATTATGCTTCGATAGCTGAGTTAGTGGTGGTTGATTGAATTTCCACAGAAATGAAAATATCAATTTCAATTTCAACAATAATATAATTGAAATTAAACCTAATTAGTTTATTTAAATAATTCTACCAAATTAAATGAAGTTCTGTTTACATGAATTCAAACGGAAAAGGATCAAATCACAGGAGAATTTTTTTTTTAACGATATTTTAACGAAGGACTTCATTCTTTCTTTTGTATAACGTGACAATATTTTTATATACAGAAGATTTTAGTCACCAAATTAAACTTTCGAAGTAAAGATAATGATTATGAGATTTCGTGGTGGATCCACTAATTTCAATGGCTTTTAGGTGCAGTCATCTGAATGGTTAGATATATAGACCATAATATGCGTGGGACCAAAGTACAATGTTTATAAGATTTGTCCAAGTTGGATATTAATTTCAAAACGTTAAATAAAATATAAGCGTAAGCAGTAGTACACTAAAGAAACCAGTGGAATCCTTGAACCTAGAAATTGAATAAGAAAAAGGCATACATATTTCTGGGACTAGAATAGTTTACAACAGGAACTTAAGGCTTTCCTAATCCTTAAACTCTTATTTCAATTAAAAGATGATGAAAAACTAATTATGTTAATGGGCCATAGAGTGGACTATTATTATTATTATTATTAGAGTGAAGCCAAGAAGGCATTGTTCCACTTACAATATGGTAAATGGCGCATCCCATAACCTGGAAAATCTCAGATGCATATCTGAACATTATTGGCCGCAGAAACACACCCCACAATCCCACAACGGCCATAACTACCTCTGCTCCGAAACCCATCTCTATTTGCTCTTCTCTATTCGATTCTATGGATTTCTTGAGCTTCTTCCCTTTCTTCTTTTTGAAAAATCGTTACTTTCCCTGTAAATAAAGTGATGATTGTTTGGTAAGTGAAAGTGTATGTGAGACGTTTCATTAGACACTGTTTTGTAAAGGTGGGATCTTATTAATTCTTTCTCGAGCTTTTGTTCTTATCATTCATTTCATTTCTTGTACGGCCCTGTCCCTCCATTCCACAACTAACAGTCTTTATTCACACACTCACTTGTCTTATCCATCATTGCAAATTGTGTAATGTCACATGTAATATCCAATTATCCATAAATAAAAAATATATAAATGACTTATTAGTGGCTAAAAATTAAAATTGAACGTAGACAAGCATTTTTGTACCAAACATTATTACATTTGATTGGCTCTCATCTAGCTATTTGATATTCAACGCACGCCCATAGCAACTAGCAAGCATATAGCATATGACATTGGACTAAATTTTGTAATTTCTAAATTGACTTTGCATCAAGTTGACAATAAAGTAGCCCAACAAGTCAACAACCCCACTTGGCAACTAAAAGGATTCTATATAAAGACCCAAAAAAAAAAACGGAGAAAGAGGATCCTGTGACCTAGAGAATTAGGTTGGAGTAAAATTGAGTAATTATGTCGTTGTAGTTATTTTAAGATAAACTTTTTAATCAAATTTAGAATTAAAAAAAAAAAGGATTTTTTAAACCTTTAAAAAGTGATATTGCAAGTTTAGGTCCAGGACATCATTTAAAGAAAGGCAATGTAGATTGATCATCATAGGTTGAAAGTGGGTTCGATTGTGAGTGCGGGAATTTATAATTAAAGAATTAAAGACTATGTGTAAGTAAAGAGTAAATTCAAGCAACAAAAAGTAATGACATTTATTGAATCGGTTCCGCTACGTTACCAACAGCATATCTGCCAACTTCTGCCAACTCTTATTTATAATTGTGTTTTATGAAAGTGTGTTCGTGGATGTGTCTAATAAAAATGTCTTTTTTATAACTGTGTTTAATAGAAGTGTCTTTATAGATATATTTTCTGGATGTGTCTCTTTATATATGTATTTAAAATATATTAATTATTAGACACATCCACGAACATACTTCCATGAAACACAATTATAAATAAGAGTTGACAAAAGTTGGCAGATAATATGTTGGTACCCTATACTTTTCCTTATTGAATTAAAGGGATTACTTTTTGAATTGTTTATCCTTTTCACTTATCTTATGTCTAGAATTATTTATCATTTTCATTTACTTTATATCAACGAGAGAATAAATCGTTTTAATAAGTCAATCGAAAAATCAATGATAAGTCTATTGGAGTTTTTCATCAACTGGATTAAAAAGGTCTTACCCCATCGTCTATTAGTATTGTAGAAAGTTGGATAGAGTTATGTTAATCTAGCAAATTCAATTAAACTCAATCTTATCAATAAACGTACAACTGAGATGAAGTTGTTCTAATAAGGGTCGGTTCGAAAAGTTTGAAAAAGTAATTTTTTTTTTAATTTTTGACTTATAAAAAGTAGTAATATTAATGTTTGGTGTAATTTTTAAAATCAAATTTTAGTTTTTTAAAAAGCTATTTAGGAACTTAGAAAAATTGAAAAAAATGACTTCTCTTATAATATTACTATTTTTTTTTTCATATTTCTATAAAATAAATATTTTTAGAATTAAAAATTCAAATACAAAATAACTTATTTATAAGTTACTTTTAATATAACTATTTATTTTTAAGCTATTTTTTTTAAAGTAACTTAATTAAACTATTTATCCAAATTAGACATAAGTCACTAAAAATAATCAACAGTAAATTTATTAGAATTTTTCAACACAATTAACAAGGTTCTAACCCATCGTCCACTGGTATTATAAAAATTCAGATAGAGCTATATCAAATTTAAAACTAAAATTCAAAATTATCAAATTAACAAAAAAGATAAGAACAACTCAAATAAACATAAATTTAAATTTAAAAAAAATTAAAAATTCTAGATAAAAGAAAGGATTTTATTCTTTAGAAATCTAACCTAAAATATAAGAACTAATTTTAAAAAAACCTTATGAGGAAATAAAGTTTTGTATGAGTAGAAGGCAGTAAATGCAGAGACAAAACCATGGCTTATCAAAATACGTACACTTGCAAAATAAAAAGCTGTCCTGTTTTTTGGAATCTGGTAGAAACAACTCTCACAGTCCAACTTATAAAAGTCACTGTTAATTTCACACTAGCCAAAAATTTTTAAAATTCAAACTCAATAAACTAGACACACAAGAATTTTATTTGCAATTAGATTCAACTCAATATCACCTTATATTTGAAAATTGTGACTATCCAAAGTTACTGATATGAGAAACATATTTTATTTTATTTTATTTCTGCATAAAATTTCTATTATAAAATAATCATAATTCATAAACTACAACTCCAACAAATCTAAAGTTTTTGGACAATACACTAGATTAAATAATCTCTTATTTAAAATTGGTTCAAGGTTAAAATTCAATTTGAGGCAAGAACAATAACTCATACAAATTACTGGTTTAACAAATTCAATTATGCAGAATTTTATTTGTATTCAAATAACTCATTGACATAAATTGAAATATCAGTTACTCATATCATGCAATTCAAAAATAACAAATTTAAATGCAATTGAAAAGCTTGCATAAGTATAGAGCAAAACTCCTACCAATTTTGAGAAGCATATTTATATAAGAAGAATAGAACTTTAATTGACAGGGTCCAAAAAAGAAATGCAAACATATCCAATTCCTTCAATTGATTGACCTTGTGACATATTTAAGAAGCTCAGTATCCCTGCAACAAAATTAAAATTGAAAAACAAAAAATAAAATTATATATATGCTATAGAATGCAAATTATTATCATTCTAGTGCACAAATTATAGCTTAGGTCTAAGTTTGGATTGAAATTAAGGAAAAAAAATAGTGAGAAAATTAGTTACCTGCCGCCACTGTCATTGTCATTGTCATTGTCATTGTCATTGTCATTGTTACTACCACTATTTCTGCCAAAAAGGTATAAAACAGCTATACTCAAACAGCAACTAATGAATTACTAATGTGATAAAAACAACAATCAGATACTACAAGAAAAACGTTGAGTACCGTTGGATTTATCGTCAAATTCTACGATAGATTACCTACCCGAAAAATCATTTGGTTACTGGAAAAAATTTTCAACGGCAATGTTGGCGCCACAATATCTTGTTTCCCGCACTATTACCGTCGAATTATTCCCTCGATAAATCCGATGGTAATCTCGATTTTTTCTTAAATTATTGTGATGCAATTTTTTTTAATTTTAATTTAAATTTATTTTTCACACAGTCAGTGGTCAATTTATAAATAATAAAAAATAATTATATAATATTAAATATCAAATAAATTAAACTTCAAATAAATCAAATAAATACAATGAAATAGTAAAACAAAGC
The DNA here is from genome assembly GCF_059453495.1 of Arachis ipaensis. NCBI lineage: Eukaryota > Viridiplantae > Streptophyta > Magnoliopsida > Fabales > Fabaceae > Arachis > Arachis ipaensis. The sequence goes on along the minus strand of NC_142438.1, from coordinate 29,534,794 downwards.
CCTAATCACTAAAGATCCTGGTAGTCGTCGTCATCGTTGTTTCCGTGGTACTATTGAGGCGATGGAGAAGATAGTGATGTTTGTGTCCACCAGTAGAGCTGATGTTAGCGGCGGTGCGCATCTGAACCTAGCACACCTCCATCTAAGCCTCCATCCGCTGAAACCGCTCCAGCTGCTCCCTCCACTCTAGCCTAAGGTCATCCATGTCCGTCACGCGTGTGAGGATCTCCTAATACTTCTCCCAAGTCTCGGTCAGCTCCTGAGCCTGGTCGTGAAGGCTTCAGGTGAGCTCCTGCACCTGCAGCCTCAAATTAATGCCTTCTTCGGGATTGACGGCACGACTGGTGGCAGAGGCGGACGATGGCCTCATCGTGGAGGTGTAGAGGCCACTGGCAAAGAACGACCCCAACCAGTATACGCATTTCTTGTACAACACTGAGGTGGTCTCGCGCCAAACCGCATTGGAATCGACGACTGAAGCAGCAGAGCCATTAGCGTCCTCCCCACTTTGTTGAGATTACTGAGTCGCGACCTCTAGTCTCCGCGTGTAGGACTCCTATGTAACACATGTTATTATGATTAGGACGATAGCTGTATAGTTAATCTCTAATTTTATATCACAAGATCAAATGTTTACTCACATAATGATCCTGAGACCGCTGATCAGCAAATCTCTCTTTATTCTCCTTCAAAGTGTGGGTGTACTTGAAGGTCTCTACCAATGTCGCATCACGCTCTAACGACTTCGACTACACATCTTGCATTGAAACAAGTGGTTAGGATGTCTCCTAATGATATGTCAAAGAATATAACGAAATTAATAACAAAATTAGACAAGTTACATACCAGTCTGGCCTTAGTCTTCATGAAAGTCTGTTTGTGAGGCGTCGATGCCTGAACCCTTCATCGGTCTCCTAGTAAACGTACAGAGCCTTCTTGATTTCCAAGCAGAGCCAGGTAGAGAGGTGGTCGTGCCTCTCACGTACACCCTCCAGCATTTGTTGCTGCCGCCTACCCATTCGATGGTCGTATATCTTTTTTATGAGGTCATTGTGCTCCTTGTCCCATATAAAGAGAAGATGCACAAAGAAACTCTAAAATTAGTTAATTAAAATATATTGTATCAAATAATATATTTTGCACAAAGATATAAACTAGTTAAGAAGGTTTGACTATATTAAATTAATTACCGCCTACTTCTGAAACCATCGCTCTTTGGTATCTAGGGATCTTTGTAGTTCGACCACGGATGGTCGTACATAATCTTGATGACGTTGGTAATCTTCTGAGTACATGCATTGTTGTTTGGCGCAAACCTATCAACAATTCATAAACAAACTAATATGGCAATATAAATTAAAACTTTAGAAGTAAATAACCATAATATATAGAGATTTTTTTTTGAAATTTTGGCAAGGTTTCATCTATAACTGGAATGCGCCACAAACTCTATCCATCATCAATTAACTTAAACAGTACCAAATATCAACAATCAATGAACAACAGGCAATAATCAGAACTTTCAGCAATTCAATAATCAGTATATATCAAACACTTTCAGCAACTCAAACCTACAACCCTAAATCCACTAAAACTAGACTCAACTATCAAGAATCACTAATCATGATATATCAATTACTTTTAGTAGTTCAAACCTACAATCCTAACTCCACTAAACTATAATCAGTAATCAAACACTTTCAGCATATAAAGTAGTACTTATCCTTTCAACTGGTTCACTTCCATGAGAGGATTTTGAGATTGTGGTGTCTGTCATTGGAGACGGCTCGACACATTGGCCTGCTGAGCAGATGGAGGTGGCGTTGTCGCCATAGACACATGGACGTAGTTGGGGTTAGAGACCATGATGAATGGCTGGTCCGATCCACCCACAACCTGTGACATCACCGGAGTAGTCAGAGTAGAAGGAGAGGATCTAGAATTTTCAGGGGTACCAGCAAAAACCTTCTACCACAACTACAACCACGACCTTGATCTACAACACCTCTACCTGTCGTCATGTCTGCAAAGAGCATACCAATTAAAAATGTCCTAAACATATTCATAAGATCATGTAAAATGCTTAATCAAAATAAATTACGTTAAACTTAGTTCAAAAATCAATTAAAGAAAACTAAATCAACAATAATCAGAAATTCAGAACAACAAATCAACCTTATAAATTATAATAACTAGTTCATAATAAATCAACAATAATCAAAACATGTTTTAATTAGATTCGAAATAAATCGAAACTAAATAAGGAGAAAAAATCAGAATATGTTCTAATTAAAATTGAAACTACATAAGTTCAGTTTCCTAAGTTCAGTATCCTAAATTCAGAATTAAATAAGAAACACAAATTCGCCAATGTTCTAAGTAAAATTGAAACTAAACAACTTTAGTACCCTAAATTCAAAATTTTAGAAGATCCTAAGTTTAAAACAAGTTTAGTACCCTAAGTTCAGAACTAAATAAGGAACACAAATTCGCCAATGTTCTAAGTAAAATTGAAACTAAACAAGTTCAGTACCCTAAATTCAGAACTAAATAAAAAATACAAATCTGCCAATGTTTTAACTGAAATTGAAACTACACAAGTTTAGTATCCTAAGTTCAAAATTTTAGAAAACCATAAGTTCAAAACAAGTTCATTACTCTAAGTTCAGAACTAAATAAGGAATACAAATCTACCAATATTCTAATTAAAATTAAAACTACACAAGTTCAATATCCTAAGTTTAGAATTTTAGAAAACTATAAGTTCAAAACAAGTTCAGTACCCTAAGTTCATAACTAATAAAGAACAAAAATCAAAACTTGTTCTAATTAAAATTAAAACAACCCTAAGTTCAGTACCCTAAGTTCAGAATTTTAGAAAATCTTAAATTCAAAACAAGTTCAGTATCCTAAGTTTAGAACTAAATAATCAACAATAGTCAGAAGTCTCAAAACAACAACTAAACCTAATAAATTATATCAACAAATCAAAATTTCAAAAAACCCTAACATTAGAAACATTTCCAGAAGAAGAGCACTAGAGGTGAGAAGAAAAAGTGGTGTAGGCGGCAGCAGTAGCAGCAGCAGTGTAGACGGCAGCAGAAGCAGCAATGTTGGTATATGGCAGAAGCAGTGACGTTGGCGACAGCAGCTCCTTCAGCGTCCGACAGCTACAACGGTGATGCCGAACGAGGAGTGGCTCTCGGAAAGGAGTGAGCTGCCGGGGAGATGAGGGGGGTAGAGAGAGAGTGTGAGAGGCAAGAGAGTTAGAGAGAGAAAGAGGGACGGATTCAAATGAGGAGGAAGAGGGTTTGCGCTTCAATTTTGAGTCATAGTTACTGTCGAAAAAATTCGATGGTAAGCTATTGCGAGTCACCAAAACGCATCGTTTCACTAGGTGAATTTACCGTCAGAATATCCGACCATAAAGGATGCGCTAATTTCTTTTTGTTTCCCTCCAATTATTACCGGCGAATTTACCATCGAAAACGTAAATTCGCTAGTAATTATTTAACCTTACGAATTCGACGTCTTTATTGTCAGTAAATTTACCACTATTCTACAATACTAAATCCAACGATAAATCTGACAGTACTCAATATTTTTTCTTGTAGTGATTAAAAGTAGGATAATTTGTTAATAAACCATAATTAATATACACATTTATATGATACCATATACATACCTTTGTATAGAAGAATAGCTGCTACAAACAGCAATGGAATGCAACAACCAACAACAGCGGCACAACCACAATCAGCAGCAGCGGCATGAATGCGATGAAGGATAAATCACAAGAAAGAACGGCAATCAAGGAAAGAATAGCAATCAAGGAAGAAGGAGCAATTAGCTTTACTCATGGAAGTGGGAGGCAAAAAGAAATGCGGATAGAAGATTATGCGCCTAAATTTTTTTTGGAAAAATTGATTTTAATTAGGAATTTTTGAAACTCTTATTATTTAAAATAAAAGCTGCGGTCAATAAATCTTTCTAAAAATGTAAAAATATCTTTATTTTTAAAATTTATTTGTAGGAATTTTTTAAAATTTTTATTAAAAACACTCCTACAAAAAAGTGTTTTTTTTTTGTAGTGTTAATAGTACATAAAAAGGTAAAATAAATATTTAATGTGAGAAAGTTTAGGAGATCAGTAATTTTTGTGTTTTATGGCTAGTATTGAACCATAAAAAAATGATTAATTTTTTACTATTTGATATAATCTCACACCATTAAAAATACTATTAATAATCAATTGATGGTTACAAAAAATAAAACTTACTGACTCTTTTAATAATAATATATTGAAACGAAAATGTTCCATTAATGTGCAGATGCTGCGACGACACTACGTTAGGTGCATGAAATCAATGTCTCTCCACGTAACATGATTATTGTGGCAACTTTTTCAGAACTCTAATCTTCCAAGTTTCTCGCAAAACCATTAAGCTCAAGCCATCTTGCACTCCAATCAAACACGTGGTATATATAAATAACTCTCATCACATCACAACCTCCAAAAATAACTAAAAAAATAGAACACTATCGATTATCCATATCCTACACTGAGCTGCCACTCCTATAATCTTCAACTTTTTCGTATTATTTCTCAACCATAAAGAAAAAAAGCTCAACTAAAAACAAAGAAAAATTAAACAAGCCTATTACGTAGTGTATACTTGTCAAAATACTAACACCACATGGCACACAAATACCACACTCCAAACCAATTTACTTAATGACAAATCCCTCCACACGTCCTTTTTTATTGGTGAGCATAATTCTCTATTTTATGCGTTATCTTTTCTTTCACATTTAGATTTTGACCGGCAGATGAGAACTACTTCACATACCAAAAGCCATGCGTGCCTCTGCCATTTTTTATATTATTATCAGTCAACCACACAACATACAATTATATGAACAAAATATTTAGATTTTAATTTTTATTATTTTATTTTTTAATATTCCAATATAAGGTACATAAAAAATGTGTTAAATACATACATAATTTTCAAATATTTTTTTATTTAATCACTTAAACTTTTAAAAAAAGATGAGTTACTTTATAGTATCTATACCTTTTTTTGAACCAATTGCATTTTTGTGATTTTTCTTTTCATTCTTATCTTAAATCTAAAGTTGTCCACGTTCACAAAAATCTAAAACGTCAACAATCAAGGTAGAACAGTTCAGTGAATCACACCACTTCATATTCTTGACCTTGACCAGCCACGTCTCCACCTTTCATTTATCGTGAAAATTACCTGAAAGCTTCAATGGCCACATCCACAATCAATACTTGTAAGCTTTCTCATAGAGGTTGAAGAGTGAAAGAAACGCCTAAGCAGCAACGCTAAGAAAGTAAAGAGCAAAAACGAAAATAAAAGGAGAAGAAGAAGACAAGGAAGTACATATTTCATGCACCACGTGTCACCCAATGGACCCTTCAAAACCGCACCACTGTTTTTTTTTCAGTGCCTCTATCTTTTCTATTTCCGTCGTCTCTTTTGTAATGAAAGTTTCAGATCCATCTTTAACCAATCATAAATCATGATAATATATTCCTATTTCAGATGATCTGTTATTTTGCCTAAACAACTTAGACCTAAAAGTGATAAAAAAAAAAAAAAAAGTAATTACCTCAGTGGTCTAATACCTTTATTTAAAATACAAAATTTTATTGAAAAACATAAATTTCACCAAGAAATAATTAATCATTTATCACGACTTCTAACGAGAGTTTTCTTCATTATTTTTTAATTAAAAAATGACAGTTTTAATAGCAATTTAATAATGGAAATTACATAAAAAAAATAACAAATAATTTGCAACAAAAGTATAAATTGATTATTAACATATTAATCGGTTATAATACGAAATGCTGTAAAGGAAATTAACTTTAGATTATCAATTAAACTTTATAAAATTCATGTGTATATCGTTTCCGAACTCAAAACGAAATGAATAATGCCACAAATATATATTGTGGACTGTCAATTTTGCAGTTGGGCACGTGTCCACCGTCCTCTGAAAAAACACACACGTGAAGAATGACATTGACCGGAATTTTTGAAAAAGAACAAAAGAACACACTCGCAGTAAAGGAAAAAAAGGAAAACAACTTAAGCAAACACATTTTTCTTTCTCACTTCTTCACAGACCACCACGTGTAAGCATTATCTGCATGACTCGCTCAATTTTTTATTATTACTTTATTAGTTTTCTTCTTGTGACGGTTATCTACATTGTACCTACTTCCAAAAAATCATATGACTTTTTCACATTAATTTGATAAATAAATCATACTTATAATTTCTTGATTATTATAACTCCATTTTATAGTTCATAAAAAATCTAGTTTATAGTTTATAGAATACACGCAATCAAAAAATTAGGCATGATTAATAAAGTACTAAAATTTAAAGTGCTTCATATCATATCATACTACAGTGTAAAACTATTCATTGAATCGAATCCGGCGCAGCCTAAGGACCGTACAAGAAGCAGATAAGGTTGTCCGCGTAGTGATCTTGCCAAACTGAAACGTGTCAGCTTCTCAGACGTCGATACTCTAGTGGGTCCCGCCACCCAATTCTTCGACTAAATGATTTCCCTTATTTTGTCTTCATCCTCTGTTCCTTTATAAATAACAGCCATCTCTTCCGTTTCATGAAGAAATAATAGAAAGCCCTTATAAAAATAAAAAACAGAGGAAGGAAAAGAGTTCAAGAAACCAAAAAAGTTTTAGCATAATGGGAGTTCCAGAGAAGGATCCTCTCTCTCAATTGAGCTTACCTCCTGGTTTTAGATTTTATCCCACAGATGAGGAGCTTCTTGTTCAGTACCTATGTCGCAAGGTTGCTGGCAACCATTTCTCACTTCCTATCATCGCGGAAATCGATTTGTATAAATTCGACCCTTGGATCCTCCCAGGTATATATTTGATAAGGGATAATGACATTATTTCTGTGATTGAGAGCAAGATGTTTATTTATTTGGTTTGTTTTTGTGCAGGTAAAGCAATATTTGGGGAGAAAGAATGGTACTTTTTCAGCCCCAGGGATAGAAAGTATCCGAACGGTTCGCGACCGAACAGGGTTGCTGGCTCTGGGTACTGGAAAGCCACAGGAACAGATAAAGTAATCACTACCGAAGGCAGAAAAGTTGGAATCAAGAAAGCACTTGTTTTCTACATTGGCAAAGCACCCAAAGGCACCAAAACAAACTGGATCATGCACGAGTACCGTCTCCTCAACGGTTCTCAAAAGAGCCTCGGCAGCACCAAGGTACAACATTATTCGATCACAAGTTTTATATATGATTTTAAAAAAATTATTTATTTGTCGCATTTGTTTTATGAATATTGGTGTTTTGCAGCTAGATGATTGGGTTTTGTGTCGGATATACAAGAAGAACTTGAGCTCATCGCAAAAAGTCAATATGCCAAGCTTTACGAGCAAAGAATGGAGCAATGGATCGTCGCCTTCTTCATCGTCTCACATCGACGACATGCTCGAATTGCCGGAGATCGACGACCGGTGCTTCGCCTTACCGCGGGTTAACTCACTGCAGCACGAAGAAAAGCTCACCCTTGGCGGCACAGGCAATAATTTCCCGGACTGGGTCAACTCGGGGGGTCTCGACTCGGTCCCTGAGTTTGGGAGCCAATCTCAGGGGATGACAAGTTACGATGGAAATGACCTATATGTCCCCTCCGCGTCACAGTTCTGCCACGTCAACACAATGGTTGTACCGGGTAACCCGACGGAGGAGGAAGTCCAGAGCGGCATCAGGACCCAGCGGATTGATGAGAATTTCGGGTTATTTCAACAGAATTCGAATGTATTCACCCACCGGTATTTGTCGAGTTCGGGTGACTCATTCGGATTCGGATACCCGAATCAGCAATTTGGATTCGGATTCAGAGAATGAAAAGATGTCATGCATTGTCATTGTCAAGGCCTTGTGGTTTTAGTGTAGGAAAGGGCAATTGTGTAAATAGCTGTTGGATTCTTTGGCTAACACTATATTATATGTGTAGTGGTAATTTGGTTTAATAGATTTTTCAAAAGTGGCAAAAGTGGGGAAAAAAATGCAGTTTTGATAAGTGCTAGGCACATTCGATGGTTCGATGTGAAACTAAGCAGAATAAACATAGTTCAAGTAATTGTGTGAAAGCATTCATAATTCTGAAAGTTTTTTAGAAATGTATATGCATTATTTGGCTACAATAGCTACCCAGGTTCACTCATCAGCAACCTGAATGAAAATGTACTAAAAAGGCATTAGCAATGTTTGGTTTAAGATATTTAAATTTTCTTCTCTTTTTTCGGATGTTATTTAATATTTATCATTTGTTCGTTAAGCGTAACGTTCATGCCTTCGTGACCACAACCTTATTGACAGCAAACAATGAGATATTGATATTATCTCAACATTATAATTCAAGTTGGTAAATATAATATCGCCCTCGTATTAATTGTCTATTTTAATTTGAAAACCTGCACATTTTTTGTGTTAGTCTATTTTAAATTATATTTGATTTTTGTTCATTATTAATACTCAAACTCAGATATTTTAGAGTTAAACCATTACAAGAGAGTACGGTAACTTGCGGTGGTTTTTTTGCCTATTAGCGGTGGTTTTGAACTCTTGCAAAGACGGTTTTAAACTCTCGCAAATCCAAATACTGGCAGTTGAGTGGACCACCTTGGTTATTAGCACATGGATTTGATTTTCGCGGCGGTTTTCAGCCATCATTAGTATAATCGTCGCTTAATTAGTATTTTACGGCATTGAATTTAGCGGCGGTACAAAACCGCCGCAGGATGCACGCGTCAAGTTTTGCACATGTTTACTGGCGGTTATTACGGCTATTTTTTCAAATTATGAACAGTTTTCGGCGATTTTAAAATGCTGCAATATGCAAGTGTCCGTTTTCGGCAGGTATAAACCGCCACAATTTAGGACAATTTTTTCTAATTTATGATTATTTTCGGTGTTTTTAAAACCGCTGCTAAATTCAATACAAAGTTAAAAAAATTTGGATTTTTCTTTAAAAATCGCAATTTTTTTTTAAATATTATAGGTATTTTTTACGCTTTTTTTATTTTTTTTTAAGATTTTAAATCTTAATATTTTCTGTCTATTGAATATAAACTTGTGACAAAAACAAAAAAATAAACTGCAAAATAAAATAATATATTTATAAAAATATCAATAAAGTAAATCTCTTACTAAAATTTGCATAGTCAAATTAATAAAAAAAATTTATTTCAAACCAAAATAATTCAAATCCTAATATTCTATTTTTCACTCTATCCTTCCACGAAATTCATCCCCGCAGCGATGTCTGGTGCCAGCTCCTCACGCTACTGTTGAAATAGATATCTTATATCACTCTCAATTGCCTGCCTCTTTTTCTTCTCTGTTGTTGCTTCATCCTCCATCGCCTTCCTTTTCAACTTCTCGGCTTCCAACTTTGGCTGTAGTTCAAACAGGTTCCTCTGGATCTCCTCTACTTGGACTCCATTGCTCGACGGATGTGAATTCGAATCGAAGAGTTGACTAGGAGTCGGTCCAAAATGCATGCCACGCACTCTATCCAATTTCTCTTTTCTAAAAACTTGAGCAAGCAAATTATTTTGAGACAACACTCTAGAAGACTCATCCTATTGCTCAATCTCATCAATTCTTTCCTACAGACATAAATCAACAAACAGAATTAATAATTATTGATTGGTCTATCTCATATCAAGAACATGCCAAATAGGATGATTAACTGCATGACTTTCAACTCAGTAAAATTACATTCAAGCAATACAACTCTATAAGAGTATTATAATTGCATGTATATTTTTTAATAAAGTGGATTTATCTGTCATCTATAAATTTAGAAATCTCTTTCTTTCTATATGTGCTATTTAAATACTTTATCACTTCCAAGAAACATAAATCAGCAAATATATGAATAGGCGCGCTAGAGCATACCAATACAGTAATACACTTTCAACCCAAAAAGTAGTATTTATACCAACTCCTCTTGCTTCATCATTGATATATGAACCATCTTTTCTTTTGTGCACTTTGGTCCATAACTCTCCTCTACCGACTCTCCTCCCTTATTGTTTCAACTGTAACAACATAGTTTATGCCATTACTGTATTCCACACATTTAAGAAAAATGTAGGTGTAGAGATAGTTCAAAGAGTGAATTCAAATGTAACTTACATCTTCTTCCCTCCGTCTTGCTAAACTTTTCGAGCCGCCAATGTGGGTATATTTTTGTTTCGATCGATTCATCGCATTTTTCCTGTACTTCTCCTGTTAGTCTATCAAAGTTAAAAGGCAATTAGAAACTAGTTTAAAATGACCCAATGTATGATAAATAGAATTTTTGTGTTACAAATGATATACTACATTTTACCCATGTCTCAGGTTTACTGCGATATCCAAGGAACCATCTTTAATGCTCTCTATTAATTCCTAGTGCGTGGTTCTCAATATTTTACTCAGCATTAATGTTGAGTTATAATAAGCATCATACAACCTCAGCCTTGTATCTTTCCAAGACTTTTTCATATTTTTCAAAATATTTTTTTTGATAGTTCCTTTACTATCCTCATCAAAGTGAAAAATTTGCTACAAAGATAAGTTCAATTTGTTAATAATTCTCAAACGAAGCAGATTTAATTTAACAATGCTATAAATTTTTATCTTTACACATTCGTTATAAACCTTGTCTTTAGTGGTAATCTTAGGCCAACTTTTTTCACAGTCCATCTTCATCTCCAATTGGTTGCCGTTTGCTGTTGAATTTGAGTATGATCCTTTTATCGTTAGGCCATTCCATAGCTTCCCTTACACTTAATTTTTCCTGCTTAATTATGCCATTAAAATCTATAAAAAATAAAATAACCTTATATATGTATTTGTTGTGGATAACATGCAAGAAAATTAATATATAATATAGAGTCTTAATCATGTTGAACAAGAGAAATTTCAATATATATGTTACCAATTATCTTAACATTCCAAAATTTCGTAGTCTTGCGTTTTTTGCGACTTTGAACTCCAGAAGCAATAAAGAGGTCGTCAACGTATTGATCAAGAGAATCTATCTCATTTGCATTAGCGACCAAGTTTTCATGGCCTGGCTCCGAGTTCTTGGCACTATTTGTGCTCGTCTATAGATAAGGCCTTGGTTCATTGTGGGGTGGACGGAACGGGTGTGAAGTTGCGGGGACACTATCATCACTGGCCGAGCAAATTTGGGAGTCATCGTGGTGGGAAGACGAAGTCGCAGACGTTCCCGTTTGAAGTTGCTGACATGCTGGTCCAAAATTTAATTTTTTCGTATAACGACCTTTTCTAGCCATCTTAAATTTCTGATACCAATATGCAAAAATAAATAAATAAATAAATAAATAAATAAACATCACATTCTCTCTAGCAATGTAGGTAGGTTATTTTTATACAAATTAACCAGAAATATACAATTTTACAATGCAACAACTTAACCAGAACAATACATAAAAATAGTTAGAAACAATTGCTTCTTATTACAATGTAAAGGTAACTTTGATTTGAACTAAGAAGGTCATCTAAAAATAGAGAATCTAGAAGTTAAATAGAGAATTTTTGAATCACTGTCTCACACATATAAATATTATACATAATTTACATATCACACAACATGAAAGTAAAGTTAGAAGTAACAGAATGAACATAATTACGCGATTATACAAATTATATAATATAGTGAACAATGCACCATAGAGACGAGTGCTTATCGAAGAAGAGAAAATAGGTTAGCAACAGCTCAAGACTGACGACGACGACAAATTCGGACTTGACGACGAGGTTAGAGACGACAAGGCGTCAAATAGCTCCTAAAGAACCAAAACGGTGACGCAAGGAGATAAGCAGCCTTTCAACGGCGAGAACTGAAAGAGGTGAGAATTGCGAAAAGTCAGACCTTTCTCACGTGAGGACTTCAACGGCTAGAGGTTATAAGAGTCACGCCTGGGAGTTAGGGTCAATTTGGATTTGATGTGAGGGAGAAAGAGGATTTAGGCACCACTTATATTTTTTCACTTTTTAAAATTGCAATTTGTTAATGTTTATTATTGGTGCTAATAATAATAATAATAATAATAATAATAATAATAATAATAATGGACACCGGCGCATGGCATCAATAATCAGTATGGGTTAATAATAATAATATTATTATTATGAAGTATAAAAATATAACAAAAGCGAAGGTTATAAATAACATTTTTATTTTTGAAAAAAAATAATTGTGATATTTTTGTTATTAAAATTATGATAAGAGATATTTTGTGTGATATAATTTTTACATCAGAATAATGTATATCTTTTTTTAAAAGACATTTTTTTAATTGAAAAAAGATATTTTAGACGTATTAAATACATATAAAAGTGTTTTTATCTTATTATACTCAAATATAATTAACGCTTAAAAAAATCTTTCTATATCAGATATTTAAACATAAAATTACTAGATTTTTCAAAAAAATCTTTTAAAAATAGATAACTCAAAAAAATTACCTTTTCTTAATAGCAGGCCCCAATCAAGCGCCAATAATAACAGGATACCAATCATAAAAATAAGTAAATTTTGGGGGTAAATTATTTTAATAAGATCCAGCTTCAAGTACTATATTAATCCCTGGACCCTTTGTATCGTTGAGTCAACGAATGGAATGTTGAGTTAACTCTGACTTATCATGCTAGACACATGGTTAAATAACGTCTTTTCGTTTTAGCTCTTAAATAAGGCAAAAACGAGGTCATTTTGGAGAATGAAGGAAGATATAATAATTTGCACATCATATAAATTCTTTTTCTTCTCATTTTTGCCTTGTTTAAATGCCAAAACAAAATAACGTTAGCCATGTGTCTAACGTGGCAAGTCAGAATTAATTTGGCACCTAATTTGCTAATTCAGTACTAAAAATGGTCCAAGAATCAATATGGTGTCCAAAACTGAATCTCAGGAACCCATCTAAATAATTTTAAATTCGAGGGACTAAAATAATAAAAACTATGAATTTGAGAAACCATTTTAAAAATTTAGTCCTTAAAATTCATCCCGATTGACCTATGAAATACAATCAAACTTCACCTCTTCATTATACGAATAGGACTCCACTATTGAAGCCTAAAACCTGGTGACTAGTACTAAAGTTTAGTTTGATAAAATTTTTATTTTTTTAAAGTAGTTTATGAAAGCTAATTTTTAAAAGCTAACTTTTTAAAAATTGTAATATCTATATTTGGTAAATTAAATTAAAAATATCTTTTAATAAGCACAAATAACAAATGTGTTTGATAAAATAATTTTTAAAATTTAATAATATTATAATAGACAAGAGGTGCTTTTAAAATAGGTTTTAAATTTAAAAATATTATAATAATTTTTAAAATTTAGATATGAATTAATATATGAAATTATATTAGATTTTTTAATTTTGATAAGTACAAGTCAACTTTAAAAAGTTCTCTCTTAAATACTTTTAAAAATATCTCTAACTTTTAAAAACTATAAATATAAGTGTATAAATTTTTTGATTTACTAAATATAAAATAAATTATTTATACTTTTAAAAAATACAAATACCATTTTAAAAAATTTTATCAAACTAAATCAAAGTACTAACCTTTTGTATACTTATCTGGTGCCAGTTATTCCGCTTTAAACTTTTCTTCCTTTTTTTTCCTTTTTTCTTTTTGGCCTAATATCACGCATCTGCGTTATTCTTTCTATTTTAAAATAAATATTTCTAATACACTTAAAAAGGTGATACTTATTCTAAAATACAGAAAATATTATTTCTTACGTAATAAAGGCTTACTAAATTTTTATTTAATTTGATCCGAATAAATTTAATTTAATATAAAATAAACTTACCTTAAATTTTGAATAATTATGCGTATAACAAAACTTGTGTAATACAAAACTTTTAAATTTTAATTAACTTTCTTTTCTCTTTCTTTTCTATTATTATTATTATTATTATTATTATTATTATTATTATTATTAGTTTTTTGTTTGAATTTATATTGTATTTGAATTAATACTAAATCTTTTTTACTAAAAATATTGGCTCTTAATATTCTATTATTATTTGGATTTTATTAACATGTAACCTTTGTTAAAAATATAAAGTATTAATTTTTATTTAAAAAATTGAAAACTTTCAATAATTATAAATGTATAAAAATTTGCTTTATATATAATATCGTTCATTTTTATTTTTTTATAATTTTAACAAATATTCCTGTTAACAAAAACAATTTTCTCTTTCTCCTTCTCCTATATTATTATTATTATTATTATTATTATTATTATTATGCTGTAAAGCACATACGACTGAGTGAGATATATATCATACAAATATGCGGCTTTACAGATTCTTTGATTCGTTCCTTGAGCATGTGTGCAAATTAAACATGACTGCTCTCTTGTCCCTTTTCCTTTCCATCCTTTCTATTTGGATATTTTTCTTTGACCAAAGACCCAGCGTTGCTATTTTATGGAATGGATTTCTTCTTCTTTTGGGGATGATTTTTTTGGCTTCTCCCAATTTAAACAAGTTTCAAACGTGCAAGCTATATGCGTTTGATGCATGAAATTCGTGCAAACCAAATGTGCATGCATATACAAGGTAGTAGTCTTGTACAACGAACCTTTTCCAAGAATTATTTATTTTTTATTTTATTTCTAATTGCGAATTCTAGATCAGTTTATAATAATTCAATTTTGATTAGAATGTGCCATTAGACATTTACAGGATTTTTCAAATAAACAAAATAAATTTAATATTTATACACAAATATATGAATTAAATCTTAAAGTAATCTTAAATTTACAATCGAATCTCGAACTCATCCCTAAATTTAAAATTGTCTCATATTTGTTCCTGAACATAATAACGGTAGCCTCTGAAATATTTTTCAGCGATAAATTGATGACGTAGTTAGATGGAGACCATATATTGAATTCATAAAATGTCGTCGTTTTCTTTATGGCCCCCAAATACAACTGAAACGATGTCGTATTGAGTATTGACAGGAGTTTAATGTGTTGGTGTTACTGTATCTCTGTCTCTCACCTAATCCTTGCAGGTACCTCGCAGCTACCGGCGCCGCTATTGTAGTAGCAACAGCAATTTCTCAACATAAAATTTCTGAATAGACACTACAACTCTCTCACAGTCAGAACACCATTCCCTGCCTTTCTTCACCCTCTCTGCCTTCGATCTTCCACTACATACGTTGCCACCTCGTCACCCTCAAAATCGACCCTCTCTCTTCAATGTGAGAGCTCTGGTTCTCACCGCCATACATACTCCCGTCCCTGCCGCCTCACATCCTCTCCCACCAGCTGCCGATGCCGTGTTGCTGACCTCCTCCCCGCTGCTAAGCTACCTTCTCTCTCTTTTGATGACCTTGGAAATACTAAGAACCGTGTGATCATTGATTATCTGAAACAATTTATCAAGAAAGATCCAAAATTTAACAGTTCGTTCCACTTTCTTTTACTTCTGCGCTGATGGCCTACCACAGAGATGGTGCTGTCGAGGGGAGAGGAGAGCTCGCTATGGTGAAATTCGGGAAAAAGAAGAGGAAGAGATGGCAGATGCTGAAGGTGAAGGTAAATTTGGAGAAATTCTATAGTAGGATGGAGATTATGAACAAGGAGTGGTAATCAATCTGATGGAACTAGTGAAGGTGGAAGATCACACTTTATGGACTTTAAATTTGGATTAGGGTTATAAATCAATAATAGGGAATAAATTAAGTCAAAATCTTATAATTACCACGTAATATAGCCGTTGGTTGTCTATTGTGACTTCCTTCCATACATGTCATCACTCCCTTCACAAATATTCGCCCAAAAATATCTTAGGGACGACTGTTGTTAAGTTCAGCGACAAATTTATTGCAATTTTAAGTTTAAAGACGAATTCGAGACTCGATTCCAAATTCAAAGACCATTTTAATATTTAGGGTAAATATCAGAAATAAGCCAGCTTGCATAAGATTTTACATGATTAAGCCAAATGAAAAAATGAGACATGGATCAACCAAAAGCATGTCTGATCTCTATATAATTCGAATCAACCCCATTCGAACTAAGAAGCTTAGTAATTCGAATCAACTCTGTTCGAATTAGTGAGGGTGTTTGCAATCTTAGTAATTCGAATCATACTGATTTGAACCATGCATGGGGAAGTTCGAATCATCCCAATTCGAATTACATAGTGAAAAATTCTCCCTCTGCCTCTGTCCCTGTCACCTACTCCAAGCGCATCAAGGTTCCATTCTTTTCGCTTTTTCTATGAAAACTACATGGAGTTTTGATGAAGCTCTTGCAGTTAGAAATTACGTCTTATTTTTTAGGATATTAGGTAGTTGATCGCAGGGGCGAAGCTAGGTTAAAGTTGAGGGAGGGGCCAAAAATTAATCTTGTAATAGAAAGAGTAAAATAAAATTTTTAAGGGGGCTAAAATAAAATTTGTACACAATTTATAAAGAAAATTTGAAGTTTGGGAGGGGCCATTGCCCTCCTTTTGTTATATGTGGCTTCGCCCCTGCTTGATCGATTGATTTCAACTTAGGTAAATACATGTATATAATATTTTGATAATTCATGAATATTTTGAAAAAGTCTCGTAATTAAATATTTTGTTAGTTTATTTTAATGCGTAAAATAAAATATATATTTTAATTTTTAAATTATTAATATTTTTAATAAATTTATTTAAATTATGTCACAAAAAATATTTTATTCCATGCAAAACAATTTAAAAAAAATGGTTTAAAAGATGTTAGGAGTACTATAAAAATTTATAATGTTCAAGTGACTTAGGTAAATACATGCATGTACTCAAATTTTAAATAAAATACTCTACATAGTCAATAATAATTTAAAAATTAAAAAAATATTTTTATCATGTATTTACTTAAGTCACGAGGACATTACAAATTTTTATAATACTCCTAACATCTTTTAAGCCATTTTTTTTTAAATTATTTTGCATGGAATAAAATATTTTTTTGTGACATAATTTAATTTAAATAAATTTATTAAAAAATGAATAATTTAAAAATTAAAAAATATATATTTTATTTCATGCATTAAAAATAAAGCTAACAAAATATTTAATTATGAGACTTCTTCAAAATGTTTATGAGCTATCAATTCGAATTTCATACAGTACTCTTCCGTTCATCCATTCTTGATAACTCATGAATATTTTGAAAAATATTGTAATTAAATATTTTGTTAGTTTTTTTAAAGCATAGAATAATATATATATATATATATATATATATATATATATTTTTTTTTTTAATTTTTAAATTATTTATTTTTCAATAAATTTATTTAAATTATGTCACAAAAAAATATTTTATTTCATGCAAAATAATTTTAAAAAAATGGCTTAAAAAATGTTAGGAGTATTATAAAAAGTGGCAACAGCAAGACACAATGCACAAACAGCAATTTTCGAATTACATACACATAATTCGAATCAGCTAGATTCGAACTATAATTCAAATTTCTCACCATGTAATTCGAATCAGGTAGATTCGAACTCCCCATGCATAATTCGAACATGATTGATTCGCTTCTTAGTTCGAATGGAGTTGATTCGAATTATATAGAAACATGCTTTTGATTGATCCATGTCTCATTTTTTTGTTTGGCTTAATCATATAAAATCTCATGCAAGCTGGATTATTCCTGCCATTTATCCTAATATTTAACTCTAAATATATTTTTAAATTATTTATATTTTTGTATTCTATTACTTATTTCATTTACATACAATGTGAATTGGACATATACAAATTTGTTTTATGTACAAACAATATACGAGTGATGATTATCAGTGGTTAAGAAAAAGGGGGTTGAATCTTAGCTACTCTTTCTGCTGAATATTACTTTTTCTTTCTCGAGGAGACTTAGGAGATATTTTTACTTTTGTCTCGTAGTCAGCTGAGAGATATTTTCATTTTTGTCTCCTGAGAAACAGAAATAGAAAAGTAGAAGGGAAGAAAAAATAACACCCATATATATCCTGGTTCAGCTACAAGGTGCAATGTAGCCTACATCCAGTCTCCATCACAATTATGATGGAATTTCACTATCTCTTTTTCAAGATTACAAACACCAATACTTCCTTAGGATCTACCCAATCCTATCAGGGACAAATCCAAGTTCTAACCCCAACCTGAATTTGACTAGATCTCAATCTAGCTTTCAATTGCAAAGTGCTAACCCAACTTATAAGAAAATTCCCACAAGATCATGACACAAAACAGAAAGATGTACAAAGAACCTCTAAGACATCTTATTACTTTTTCTCACTGTTTTAACTCACTGCCTTTTACCTCTCATTGGCTTTTTCTTACAAACCTCACCATGCTTGCCTTTTACAATGAGACTTAGACATATCCAAACAGAGAAAAGAAAAATACAAAATAAACTACATGAAGGAGAAGAACTCTAACAGGTTGGGTAGCTATGAGAGTGAACTCTGTGCTTTTCACTTACTCTCCTGCTTTCAACACTTAGCCATTCACCGTTAATATAGAAGAGTGAAGCTTCCAAGGTTGAAGCTTGTTCAACCCTCACACCTTCTTTCTTCTCCAACATCAGAGTAGCAGCGGCTTCAATAGAGAGGAGGTAGAAACCCCAGGCTGTTGCATGCATGCTCACCTCTTCTCTCTCATCCTTTTTCTTCAAGCTTCTTCAATCTTGACTATTGAGCTTGACTTTGGCCCCAAATTTTGATTTTGACCGTTGATGTGCTTCTGACCCAAGATGGCTTTAAGTTCTCCATTGTTGCTTCTTCCATGCTTGAGAACTTGTGGCTTTCTACTTCATTCCTCGGCGAAGCACAAATGAAGAAATAAACTTTTTGTGTGCTTTGACCGAGAGAGTAGCTACGGTTTGTGGCCTTCTTTTCTTCACTTTGATTTGGCAAAAACTTTTTTAGCTTTCTTCAAAATCTGATCTCTGAACCTTCTATTTTCTTCTTTCTTTTTTTTGGATGAACACATGGTGTGACTAAAGTAAGAGAGAGGAGAGAGAAGAAAGAAACTTTAATAAAATTAAATCAAATTGAATTCCAAGTTCCAATTATCAAATGGTGGAGTAACCATAACCAAAGCATGCTTTGAGAACCTTTGATTCCTTTCTTTGATTCATCTATTCTTGATTCGTTGGGCTACTTTATCACTTGGGTTTGGTTTCTTTTATTTGACCCTTTTTGTTTTTCTTTTTTCAGCCATTTGTTTTCAATTAACTTGTTTATTAATGGGCTTGTTAAATTGGGCCAATCATAAAACTCAATTTTCTTTTCTGCACACTCAACAAAATTCATTAAACAAACAATTTGTAATAATTTTAATAAATATTTAATTAATATTTTAATAATGTTTAATCATCATTTAATATTAATTTTTCAAATTCAATAATGAATAATAAAATTTTAGAAAAATTATTTCGTATGGCAATCACTCTTAGTAGAACAGTGTGTTCTGTATACAAATAAATTACCCATTAACTATTTGTCGTGTAGCGAAGGATTAAATTAAAGGACCAAAATAACCCATGTTTTTATAATAAATTGTCTAAAATGACCAACTCTTAAGATTGGTGATGGCTAAGACCCAAATTTAAAGGTGAGCTTGGAGCTGTTGGACCCAAATTAAACAATTATCAACTAACAAGTGTCTATTCTGACATCATTGAAGCTATAAAGTGAAATAACTCTCTGGATTGGGGATCAAACTCTAGCTCAATCACAATCATGTGAGCAGAAAAGTGACGAACTCTCTATCCATCATATCACTCCCAATGCACCTCAAACCATCATACATCCTCACCCCGACCCAAAACTTCCTCTTAACTCGGCCCACATGATAAAAATGGACGAAATTGAAGCACACCAATGGAATAACAACCCTCCATATATGGACCTCACAACTACTCCTTAACCAGTCAGTACTCATGGCCAACAATTCTTACTTGATCAAGCCCCATAGTGTCTAGCCTATACCGCCATCTAAATAGTCTCTCCACATGGTGATTCCTACTCTGTTTTCTAAACTGACCAACCTAGTAGTGCACAAATCAACATAATTTATATGCATCAGTTATGAGTATTTTTAAAAATTTAAAAATAAATTACAATCCACAAGATTGAATAGTAGTCATACCTCATAGTCAATGAGAATATGAGTATAACCCTCTCACTTAGGTCCCACATAGGAAACTTATGGTATATATATATAATGGGGGGAGCCATCCAGGTATGTCCGTTACATTATTATAATTGGTCGCACGGCACGAGTGATATGTCTATACAAGCACACTGAATCTTAAGACAAATGTTGGTATCTATCAAAATCTACTATAGTAGCGGGAGCCCTTTGATGTAGATTAGATAGTTGGACTTGTCTATCACCAATCAACACCGTAATTAGCGAAATGCGTATTTTCGCAACGTTTATATTTGCCTCATAGAACCTTATAGTAGAAAATGTGTAATTAGGGCCGGTAATCTATACCTTATTTACAGGTATCCAACTTGGACCTATCTATTCGAATAAGATAGGATAAGATGAGGTACGAATTTATCTGCGGGTAGGATAGGGTACGAATTCAGGGTATACTCTATCCTATCCTACTTGTACTCCTAATATATTATATAATATATATGTAAAAGTTATATATGTAGTAAAGAAAGTGAATGTTGAAGCTACAATCTTCCTCTTATAAAAATTTGAAATAACTACTAAATTAGTTAATAATTATATTATTTGTAATTTTATGTTAGATTTTTTTAAAATTTTATTGTTTTTAATTTTAATTTAAACTTAGTTTTTTTATTTTCTATTTTATTAATATGTATGAAATTTGAAATGATTGAATTTTATATTTGCTTAAAATTTTTTTATTTTTCTGCAGGTAGGGTGGGATCGGATAAGGTTTAAAACTTTAGGGTGCGGATAGGGTTAGGGTTGAAAAATTCTCAACCCGTAAATAGAGTAAGATAGAATTTTAAAAAAGTTTTTAATGCGTAGATAGGATTAAGGTAGAGTCCAAAACCCACCCTATCCTACCTATTGCCAGCTCTACATGTAATTACTTGGTTTTGAATAAAGTTTTTTCACTTTTCATTCAATCTCAATTGATTTTGTATTCTTTTCTCCAATTGAGATAATTAATAAATCGTATAGATTTGTTTTAATTTAAATATAATTAGTACGATATTCAACTAGTATTCATGACAAATTGTGTGTTAAATTTTTGTGTTGAAATACATAGTATTAGTTATGACAAGATACATCACAAGGAATTATAATAATTAGATTAGAAGAAATTTAAAATAATTAGAAAAGAGAACTTGAGATTTACAACTTATATTGATCTTTTAGTTTTCGATGACTCTAGGTAAAATTTATTGCCAAAATTTGAGTGTCAAAAATATTTTTGATGCTATCAAATTGTACATTTTACTTTTTACAAATTTTCTTTAGTTTTAATTTTTTTTAGTAATTTTTTCTTCATATATTATTAAAACATGGTCCTTTTTATCTCGTCTCCTCTTCAACTTCAGTTCCTTTTTGATATCTTCTACTAAAGATAGCTCCAAATGGCTAGTGTATAAGCTAGGCTTCGCTTGAATTTCTCCTTTTTTTTTTCTCCTCGTCATCAGCCAATTTCATACCGGTTAAATGATTTTATCAGTTGATATAATTTTATCAAATTTATAATTAAATTATTACATGTTAAAATTTTTAATTAAATTCTTACATTAGTTTTAAAATTATAATCACATCTTTATCGTTTAAAAACATTTAACTTAACGAATATGTTGAGGCATATTCACTAATTAAGTGAAATGAATGAAAACATTTTTTGTAATATTTACCGTTAAAAAAAAATCTAATTACGAATTTAAAACTAATATAAGAAATCAATTGAAAATTTTTAAAATATAAGACTTAATTACAAATGAAAAAAAAACTAAAGAACTTGACAGAGAAATTTAACTTTTTATACAATATATTTCACCTGTTCGACGGCTGAGTTTGTCTTTTTTTTTTTTTTGTTGTCCGTTTGTTACTAAGTGTTTCTTTCGTATATCCATTTTTTGTTTTGTTTCTCATGGTAGTTTTTAGTCCGGTAGGCCAATGACTAATCCGTTGCTGATTGGAGCACCATTTAAAGATGGGTTATGCTGGGTAACCAATGAATTTTTTGAACAACATGAACAATGGGCCCTAAAATTTAAATACACACTATACTCTCAAATTATCCACTAAATTTTAATATTAGGATAACCATCCACACACCTATTGAATTGAACATCCGATATATTTATTGTTCACATTATTTAGTATTTTCATTGTCTACTTATACTTTTCCTTTAAAGATTTGCCGCTGGCCAATGAGTTATTGCATGAATAAAACGATATTCGAACTCCCGATACTTGTTTGAGCGGATTAGTGAATTAACCGCTAAACCAACCCAACTTAATTTTCTATATACGCACTTATTCGGTCTCTTTTTACTCCATGCTCGGATCGACTTCCTTGCTTGTGCTCCCCTGGGCTATGGACCTTGTTCTTGTATGGATACCTGGAGGGAGAGCTCAGCCTCTGGGAGTCGACGCCGAGTTATTATCTTCGATGCCGACCTTTAGGCCTTATGACAATCCGAGCTTTTACTCCAAGAGGGTGTCCAATCGCGTAGAGCTTTGAGCAAGAAACAGGGGGGAGTGTACCTGCAAAGGCACTCCGAGGTTTAAGTTAGTATTGAGAATTCAATGTGTTTTAGGATAGAAGATCATACCTTTTTATAGGTGATAATGTATAAATCGATTATGTTCCTGCTTTATTGCCTGTATTAAAGAGCAATAATAAGGGTTTGGACATTTCACTTTTGTGAAGCAGTCCGTTAAGCCGATTTGTAACGTCACTTTTTAATAAATGACATTGATTGTCGATTAGTAACTGTAATGCCGATGAATGACGTAAACTGCCGAGTAATGACTGTGATGCCGAACTATAACGCCAATTTCCTGGGTAATAATGTGAATAATGCCGAGTTATGGGCGATAAAGCCGATTTATGATATTGGATTTGTAATGGCCAGATTACAGCCCCCAAACTTAGCTTGGGAAAATATTTAATGAAGCAGGTTGAGCTTTTAGTGATGTATGAGTCGGCTACTGAACAATTTGGTGTATGCTTCTACCTTGTAACCCCCAGGTCAAGGTGCTTTATTGAACAGTTATTCAGACTATAGGCTTTCATGATTAGGATAGAGAAATAATTAAATGAAGGTAATAATGAATTTGCGTGTTTCCAATGTGGGTTTATTGGGTCTGACGTGACTGATTTGATGGGAAGTGGAAGCGAGATTTTGGGTTAAAGTGTGTGAATTAAAGCTTAGAAATTCTGAAGGTTTGCATGCTTGCTGTTTTATGTTTTCTCAAGCGTTTTCAACCAAAAATGAGTAAAAGAGGTGAGTGTCTCTTAGTTCTTCTTGGTTTTTCTGCTTAATCGTGTTCTCTTCTTCTCCTTCTCTGATTCTGTTTTTCAAATAGGTTATGAGAAAGAAACGAAAGGGGAGGTAGACTGGTCTTATGACTGGGTGAATGATGATGTAAGGGATCGTGTTTCTCTGTTTTTGGATGTTGGTGCTGTGAATGAGATAGATAAGTCTAAGGTTGCTAGGGTTAATTCTGGGGTTCGATCGGAGCTGCTCCCCTGTACGGTTGATGATAGGGTTTTTCATAGAGGGGAGGGTTTTGAGCATTTCTTTATGTATAGTTGTGTTTTGGAGGAACTAAGGGTGAGAATTCCTTTCAGTGATTTTGAGTGTAAAGTTCTGAAGCAATTGAACTGTGCGCCCTCACAACTTCACCTCAATGGTTGGGCTTTCCTTCGTGCGTTTGAGATTCTTATGAAATTTTTGAAAGAAAATCCGTAAGTGGAGTTGTTTTTCTCACTGTTTCAGGCGAAGGGTGTTTGGAAGGGTGGTTGGGTAAACTTGAACAGCTCTCCGGGGTTTGGTGTGTTCAAGTTATACAAATCGTCTTTTAAGAACTTTAAGGAAATGTACCTTAAGGTCAGTAGCTGCGAGGATGACTTTCCATTCTATGTGGATGAGCATTTGGGGGAAAAATTTCCTCTCTAGTGGTGTTCAGAGCCTCAATATATGTTCTATACAATAATGACATATAACAACCATGTCAATTGCATTTCTATTTCATTAATTATGTGCTATATTCTTATTGCTTAATGATTTCATTTATACAATTAAATGACAGTAATGATGAGTTCAAATCTTAAAGTTGGATTCCACCAAAAATTAATTATATATCAATTGTATATAACTGTTACACTATTCACTTTATGCTATTAAATTTTATGTTACTATTTGTTTAATGTAGAAAATTAAACAGGCAATTTACTATTATTGCACGAAGAATATCCCTCGTCATTATTGTAACTACTAGAAACATTATACTAAATGTATAATTCAATAAGTGTTATCTTATTGCTTTATTATCAAATTAAAGCATGTCCTACAAAACAAAATTCAAATATTCACATTTGACATATATGGCATTCATATATGTCATCTTCTTCTCTACAATTATCAACTTTCAAGGTATATTTTTTCTACTTTGAACTCTTTTACTTTTACAATATATATTATTCAATATATATTGCGACTTTATACATATTCATTTTCTCAATTTATCTTATTCATGTCGTATGACCTTCACTATAAATTGTAAATATTCACTGGTATTTTTTATTTTTGTACTATTTTGATCAAGTGTGACATATTTTTCTTTTGGGCCATTTTGAAGTTAGAGTGAAGATATAGCCCCATTTATCATCAATGACTTGACGCTTTAATTTATTCATTCATACTTTCATAGCCTATACTTATATTTTAAAATTTCCCTTTTCTCTTCTCTCTTAGATGATTAGATCCCTAATTATTCTGCTGATGAGATGGACCACCTCTAATTCTTTCTGTCCTTCTTCTTTTTTATTCTTGGATATTCCTCTTTGCAATTGGTATTTCGAAAGCAAATTTTTATTTGGCATAAGTATGATTTTGGTCCTAACGTAGAGGCCGAAAATTGATTTCGTCCCCAACCTTTTTTTCGCTCCAAAATGGTCCTCAAGGTTTCAGTTTGTTTTAAAATCGTCCTTCGGATGAAAATATCCTTTTTTCTTCACCCCAAAATCAACCACCACCACCACCACAAGAACAGAAGCCATCACCACCGCCAGTATCATCATGGTCATCATCATCATCAGAACTTTTTCCAAAATCAACCAAAATCAACCAAGAAGCCCAAGCTGAACAAGACCAAAACTCAACCAAAATCAAAACAAAACTCACCATCATCATCAATACCAGAACCCACCACCATCCCCACCTCAGAAAATCAGAACTCAAAAAATCAGACCAATCAAAACTCAAAACTATCAACAAAATTCAAAACTAAAATTCTTCCTCTTTTATTCTTGCTCTTCTTCATCTTCTTTTAAAAAAATTCAAGCAACATGCACAATAATCAACAAATTCAGTAACAACAATATTTTACAAAAAATTCAAAAATTCTACAAAAAATTTAGTTCACAGAAGAAGAAGTGGTGGTGCGTTGCGGTGCGGCAGAGAAGAAGAAGAAGGTGGTGGTGGTGCGATGGTGCGGTGCGGTGCGGTAGGGCGGCAGGACGGCAAGGCGGCGAGCGGCAGTGCGGTGGTGCGGCGGTCCCCCTTCCCCCACCCCCTCCCCCTCCCCTTTTTTTCTCGTACCCCCCTTTCTTTCTCTTCCCAGCCCCCTTCTCTATCACTTTCTTTCTTTCTTTTATTTATTTTATATTTATTTTATTTTATAATTTTTTTAATGAGGAGTAGTTTGGTAATAAAAAAATAAAATTGGTAAAAAAAGACGATTTTAAAATAAATTGAAACCTTTGGGACCATTTTATAGCGAAAAAAAGGCCGAAGATGAAATAAATTTTCAACCTCTACGTTGGGGACCAAAATCATACTTATCCCTTTTTATTTCTTCACGCTTTGCTATCCCATCAGCCCTAATTCCACTCTTTCCAGTTTCCACTCTCTTGTGCATCTGCATTTTGACTGGTCATATTAAAATTATTGCTGTAGGAATTTCGAAGTCTTTTTTTATTGTGGTCAATTATCCCAAATTTGCCATTGTAATATGAGATCTGAACTAGTGTATGGGTACAATGTTACGTGATAAGTGTGACAGTGATGTTGGTTGGACAACTTTTTTATATAATTAAGCATGGGAGAAACTTTAATTTCAGGAATACGCATGGCTTGGTTTAATGACTGAAATACGCATGGCCAAGTCAACATCACCGGCCACGAAATGGAGTTCCATACCAAATCGCAACTGGCGTCCACGAAATGGGGGGAACAACAGCAGCTTTTCAACTTCGTGGCTGCCACAAAGGAGATGAGGCACATTGACGTCAGGGTTTCTGCCAGTAAAGAAATTCATAGAAACGGTTGCGTTGTAGATATAGTTTCTGAACCGGCAAAAATTCCTTCGTACAAACGTGTTGGGTGTCACAAGTAACAAACCCCTTTAAAAATTGTTAACCGAGTATTCAAACCTCGGGTCGTCTTCTCAAGGAACTGCAAGGAAGTGTGTTCTTATTATTGGCTATAAAGGTTATAATCTGGGTTTAGAAGGTGAGAAGCAAGTAATCTGAATGACGAGTGAATTAAATGGCAATTAAGAATAAATAATAACTGTAAAGCGACTTTTAGCAAGGTAGAGAAATTAGAGGTCCAACTTAGTTATCTCTCTCAACAATAATGAAAGTTGAATCTAAACTCCACTTGATCGACCTTTACCAGGGGTAAGGGAAAGTCAAGGGACTAATTAAGTTGACCTTTGAATCCTAATTATTTTCTCAGAAAAGGTTGGGATTATTTAAGTTCGGCTCAATTAGCAAGATCACGATTATCAATTGTATTAAGTTTGATAACTGTTGAATTACTAAATTCTTAACCAGAACCAAAAGGGAAAAAAGTAAAGTTGCTGGAATAATAGTAAAAATATCCTTAGATGGGAAACAATGGTAACTTAAGTCAAAGAGAACAATCATAAACTGAAAATACCTCAATTATCATTAATTCAATTAGAAATCTGTAACATGGAATAATTCATAAATAAATAATAATAATCAATTCAAATGTTGGAATAAATAAAGAGAAGTAATATTAAAATAAAATTAAACCTGGATCCAGAGTTACTCTTAAAACAAGAAGAAATCCTAAATCCTAAAAGCGAGAGGGAGGAGATCTCCCTCTCAACTAAATCTAATTCATTGAAAGGTGAAAATATGCGAGCTCCCTCTGAATGGAAGCATTCCCACACTTTATAACCTCTGGTCTATGCTGTCTGTACTTGGATCTGGGCCAAAAAGGGCTTCAGAATTCGCTGGGGGCGTATTCTGTAATTTCTGATGCGTGGCCTCTGTCACGCGTCCGCGTGGGTCACGCGGTCGCGTCAATTGGAGCTTTTCCTTGCCACGCGGTTGCGTCAGTCATGCGACCGCGTCATGTGCGTTCTGCTTAAGGCGCGCGGTCGCGTCAGTCATGCGGCCGCGTCGCTGCTGATTCGTGCTTGGCACGCGATCGCGTCATCCATGCGATCGCGTGGATACCAGTTTCTTTAAAGCTCCGTTTTGCTTTCTCCTTCCATTTTAGTATGTTTCCTTTTTCATCCTTTAAGCCATTTTTGCCTTAGAAAATCTGAAACTACTCAACACACTAATTACGGCATCGAATGGAAATAAAGGTAATTAAAATAATTAATTTTTAAAGCTTAGAAAACATGTTTTTCATTATATGACATAATAGGGAAGGAAAAGTAAAACCATACAATTAATGTGAATAAGTAGGTGAAGAGTTGAATAAATCACTTTAATTAAGCACAAAAGAACTCATGAAATATGGGTTTATCAACCTCCCCACACTTAAACACTAGCATGTCCTCATGCTAAATCCAAGGTAAATAATTAAGGTTAAAGTGATGGAATGTTATGAAATGCAACCTATGCTAAATGCATCTACCTAATGAGTCATGCAATTCTAATTCATCCACTCATATATAAAGCTTACATGTAGCTAAGTTAATTCACATTCTCAAGGAGTTGTGTGTATATATATAGCCAATCCTTAAATAATAAAGTACTTTAGCAAATGAGATGGGAAAGAAAATATTGTACAAACTTGCAAAACAATTAGTAAATTTTAAGCATGGATATATGTTGATGAGTTATTGAACCCTCACTGGATTTTGTGTTTACTCTCTAGTCATTCAGTGTTTATTGGGTTTATTCACTCTATTTTTCTTTTTTTATTCTTAATTTCTACAGCTTTGTTTTTCATCTAACCAATCAACAATTATAGAATATGGTCATACCAAAAAGTCATGAGGTCTTAATCAAAGTTGTAATGTGGTCAAGGTAAAGGTAAGGATTTATGTATAGGGTCAAGTGAGCTAATAAGTGAATCCTTAATTAGACTAAGATCTCACCTAACATACATATTTAGCAAGATAAAACTTCTTTACCTATTTCCCATAATTTCCCACTTATTGTTGCATGCTCATGTTTTACTTTTTATTTTTATTCCATGTGCATTGTTTTCATTGGGGAATTTCTTTTTTTTTTTATCCCCTTTTATTTGGATGCTGAAAATTAAATATATATATATATATATATATATATATATATATATATATATATTTTAATGCACATGATAACTGAATCATTTAGATTTTCTCATGAGCATGCTTTCCAAATTTTATTTTATTCCTTTTTACTTTTCTACCTTTTTGTTTCTATTATCCATGTTCCCAAAAGGTTTCCTGCATTTAACTCTATTTATAATTTTCTATCTTAAGCTAACCAAGGATTCACTTGGAATTTTATTTTGTTTTTCTGCTTAAGGCTAGTAATTTGGCTAAATAGAAAAAATGAGTTTTGAAAGGCTCAAAGGGGCTAACAAGGGTAATGTAAAAGGTAGGCTAATTTGGGGTGAGTGAGCTAAAATCAAATGATGGCCTCAATCATTCTCTTGGTATGTATCTATTCTATATTCTATAATTGGACAAATAGATTAAAGCAAAGTAAAGAACATCAGAATAAAAAGAAATGTGACACACAGAAATGAAATTATGGTTTGAATGCAACCATATAATTTAACCTCAAGACTCACAGGCGGTGTGTTCTCTAACTCAAGCATCATATATCATTCATATTCTCTTGAAAAAAATTATTTAGGGTAGCTTTTAAAGTTTTAATGTTCCTCCTTGATGAAATGTTGTCAACTAACATGTAATGCTATATATACAAGGTGTAGGTTATTTTGATTCTGTTAAAGTTCCTAGTTTACTTCCTTTTTATATTTTTCTATTTAAACTATATTATCTTATACTAAAAAGGGTAAACTATACTAATTAATCCACTAATAAATCAGAATTGCAAACTAAACTAAATAACTAAAATGAACTAAATAACTAAGATATGAACTAAAGATGCAAAATGCAGAAAATAGAGTAAAATACACAAGTAGCAATGTATAAGTACTCAGAAAATAACAATAAAAGAAAAAGAGAAAAATATAGAAAAATATCCAAAATAAAAGAAAAAGTATGTAGTAGTTCACCAAAATAAACGCTAGAGATGGCGACCTCCCCACACTTAAAATGAAACATCGTCCTCGATGCTCAATCAAGCCTGGTGTGAAGGAGTGTCATCAATGGTAGGGATGGCAGCTGGGGTCTCCGTGGCGGTGGTGGGCTGAGGGTCTGGCTGTTGTGGAGGTGGGACGGACTGGAGCGGGATCTCTGGATCTGTAGCCTCTATCGGGTGCATAACCTCCTGATGCGGGGCAGCCTGCTCTGTGGCTGCCTGCTGATGAGTCTCCGCCTGGGAATGAGGCTCCTCCTCGTGCTCATCCTCTAATGGCTCTGAAGGGGTGTCAGGCTCGGAGGGGATGTTGGCGCCCTGTCTGATCATCAGCTTCAGATGGGAATAGCGTCGCCTGCTGCGGCGCTCTAATCTCTCATACCGGCGCCTGTTACGGCGCTCCATCTGATCAAGCTGGCGGAATAGACGGTGCACGAGGCGATAGACTGGCTCAGAGGCGGGTGGAGGTGCAGTGGTGGCAGCAGGGGCAGCTGTGGATGAAGAGGGTCCAGCAGACGGAGGGGCTGTCTCATCAGTAACAGTGACAGGTGGTGGTCTGTAGCCCAAAGCAAGGAAGTTCCTGCTGTGCGGGATGATCTTCCTGCAGTCCGCTGCGGGTGGTCTCTCATCGGCATCCTCCCAAGGTACATCAGTCTGACGGCCTAGCCGTGTAACCAGGTAAGGAAAGGGGAGGGTGCCTCGGACGTGGGCCCTGGCCATATAATGCCGGATAAAACGAGGCAGATAAATGTCCTTACCCTCCAGCACACACCAAAGGAGGGTGATCATGGTAGCCGGGATCTCCGTCTCGTGAGTACTCGGCATCACAAAGTTACTCAAGATCTGATGCCAAAGCCGAGCCTCATCATTTAAGTACACTCTCTTGATCCCTCTAGGCATAGTGGTGTTCTGACCCATCTCCCAAGGAACAGCAGGGTCGAGAGCTATCCTTGCCTTCACAGCATCCCAGTCAAACTGCATCTGGCCCATGTCCTCCTCAGCCTGTGCAAAACCATCTGGCTGATCGAACTTGGCTGGGAGCTGGAGAATGGTCTCTATGGCCTCCTCAGTGACCAGAATTAGCTTTCCTCTCAGGTTCACTGCAACTAGGGTAGTAAGGTAGTAGTTGCAATAGAATTCCCGGACCCAAGATGCATTCACCGCTGTCAGTTGTCTCTCCAGAAAGTACCAGCCCCTTTGCTTGATTTGCTCAGTAGTGTATTACTGGAGGGCCTCTGGAATCTTCAAGGTACGTTTCAGGTATAAATTTCTGGAGTTTGCAAAAGCCGGGTACTTCAGTTCACAGTACCGGTTTGCAAATTTTATAGGATCATTTGCAGGAAGCAGTTGGTTAGCTTTCTCCTGCTGTGTGAAATTCTTCTCCCGCCATGATGTATCGTGCATTAGAGAAATGATGGACTGGGAGGAATCTCCTCTCTTGCGCTTGCCTTTACCTTTCCTCTGTGAAGCAGACATCCTGAAAAACAGAAAACCAGGAATTGGATAAAATCGGAAAGCAAATAGGCAATTAAATAAAGGAAATCCAAGCGGCAAAGGAGAAATAACATAAGGAAAATGAGTAAGTGAAATATGATTGAATGAATGTTAAATGGAAAGAAAATAAGCAATATGCCATGGTTAGAAAGTTAGAGGAAAGTGAAAATAATCAGAAAAGAGATCAAAAGGGTTAGTATGGTTAGGATTGGAAAAAGAAATTAGTAAATTAAAATCAGTGAGTTAGGAAGGTAAGTGGCATAGAAAAATTCCATATAACAAGGATTCACAGGTAAGAATAGAAGTACTCATAATTTGAACAAGCAGTTTATGAACCAGGAAATCAAAAAGGATGAGAAGGTCTGCCATAGCGTTCATGTAGTGGTTTGGGTAAAGCAGAGGGAAACAGATTTCAGAAATGCGAAACCAAAACATGAATGAAAACAAATTTTTAAAAAAATTGGGCAGCATTCCAGCTAAAATTGGATTGTCCCGAAAAACAAACAGCAATTTAATCAGTTCATATGAATTAAAAAAAATCAAGCTGCATGTACATAGATATAAAATAAACATAAAAACTCAATGTAAACAGCAGCAACATACAAGAAAGCAGCATATGAAACATGATTATAGCAGCAACATATTTGCACATAGGGTAAAACAGAAGTAAGAACGGTGCAAGAGCCTAAACTACCTAACAACCTAGAAATCCACTACAACATGCAAGTCTAACTATCCTAATTATGAACATAAACGGAATAAAAAATACAGAAAATTTACGAACAGATAAAAAAAATGGTTGCGTGTTGCGGAACCTGGTAAGCGGAAGGGGTGGAACAGGGAAGAAGGTGGCTGCGGCGGCGTTCGGCGCGGTGGTGGTGCACGGCGACGCGGTGGTGGCGGCGGAGGAGGCAGTGGCGGCGAGGATTCGGGTTGGTGATAGAGGAAGGGAGGGGGGCTTGCGGGTGGGTGGCGGAGGGGTGTGCGGCTGGGGTGCCGGCGGCGGGGGGCGGTGGTCGCGAAGGCAGTGGCGGAGAGGGGAGGGGAGAGGAGGAAGGGAGAAGAAGGGAGGGGAGGGAGTTAGGGCGCGGCGTACGGGGTGGCGGCGGCGTTGGGGTGGTGGTGTGGCGGCTGGCCGGCGGTGGCTGGGAAGGAGAAGAAGAGAGAAGGAGAAGAGGGTTGGGGGTGAAAGGGGAGGGCTGCGCGACTGATAGGGTTCGCGGGCTGGGGGGTTATATATTCGAATCCACGCGGCCGCGTGGGGCA
Source organism: Arachis ipaensis (assembly GCF_059453495.1). Taxonomy (NCBI): domain Eukaryota; kingdom Viridiplantae; phylum Streptophyta; class Magnoliopsida; order Fabales; family Fabaceae; genus Arachis; species Arachis ipaensis. Next base: position 29,502,213 of record NC_142438.1, on the reverse strand, counting down.
CGCGATCGCGTGGCTGGGACGAGAATGGGAGTGACGCGATCGCATGGGTCGCGCGATCGCATGGGTCGCGCGATCGCATGGGTCGCGCGATCGCGTTGCTGAAATTCGTACTAAACGCACGACTCCAGCGCCGTTTCAGCGCAACTCTCTGTCTCCTTTTGGGGTGATGTGCAATCCATGCGGCGCGATCGCGTTGCTCACGCGGTCGCGTGGGATTGATATTGTATATGTGATGCGATCGCATGGGCCAATTTGTGCGAAACGCACAAGGGCCGCACGATTCCAGCCCAACTTTCTATTCGTTGGATCCTTACGCCGATATATATATCACGCGGCCACGTGGGTCACGCGGTCGCATGGGTGGTGTCTTTCGCGATATGACGCGATCGCATGGGGCGTGCGGTCGCGTCGTGCAACCACTTTTTTTTTATGCACGAAAAGTACAGGATGCAATGACTATCATGGATGCTTATGCATGATTCTAGGTTTAATAAATAAAAATAAAAAAAGAAAAATGAAAGCAATTAATAAGAAATAAATTGAAAAAGAAGAGACCATACCATGGTGGGTTGTCTCCCACCTAGCACTTTTAGTTAAAGTGCTTAAGTTGGATATTGGAAGAGTATCCTGTTATGGTGGCTTGTGTTTAAATTCGTCCAAAAATCTCCACTAGTGCTTGGAATGCCAATAGCCTCCGAGGTCCCAAACTAGGCATGTAAAGCTTCTGCGCAGCTTTAAACAGATATTCAGCCTCCCGGGATGACGAATGTCAGAACATAATCCATGATCCCAAGCTGTGTTTTTAGATCCGCCTCCGTTTTGATTTGTAAGTTTCCATTCGGGCGGGTTAAAGAGTAGAGTCTCACTGTGGCGACCAAACGTTCTCTGTGATCCATGCAATTTAGCACGATACCAATCTGTGTACTTCGAGGTGAAGCGTGGAACCTTATTGAACCTGGTGCACCAGCTCTGAATACGAGCCATTTCCCTCTTACTCTTAAAGCCGCAGAGAGCTCTAAGCTGGCCATCTATTTCAAGCAAACCATATTCAAGTGAATAAGTAAAATTATAAGTTAAGGATTGTACCCACTTGAAGCTTGTATTGGGTGGTAATGGCCTTGGGATAGGTATTTTTGGTGGTTCTGCAAGTTCCATTTCCTTGTGTTCTTCTGTGAATTCTTCCACTTCCTTGTAAAGATCTTCAATTGTATCTGTTTCCTGGTCAAAGTCTTCTATGTCTTCCTCATCACTCGAGTCATAGATTGGAGGTTGAGAGAAATCTACCTCCGCATCATCTTCATATTGACTTGGGGAAGATTCTTCGATCTCAGAGAATTCACTTGCGGACGCAAGTTCATCACTAGGAGCACTAGACTTGTGACTATCATCATCAAGGAAATTTGCTTCTTGGATTATTCCATCTGATTCTTCGTAAACGACTTGCCTTGGAGATTGTACGGTATCCTCCTTAGCGTCAACTGTGGCATCTTGGACGGAGTTTTCCTCAATTCTGGATTCTCAAGGAAGTTCAGCATCGCCTAGATCTTCAACCAATTCAACCAACTCTTCTTCTTGAACAATGACAGCTTCTTCCACTTGTTCTAGTATGAATTCATTCTCTGTCTTGCCCGCTGGAGTCTCTAGTATTTCTTTCATGCTACGCTCTTCATCGGGCTGTCCACATGGAGCTGTGGTTGATCCTTGTATATTTAAGCACCTAGTAGCCCATTGAATTAGTGCTTGCTCCAACTGTTGAACGGTTGTTTGAAATTTAATCATTGTTTCTTTTAGGCGATCCTTTGCTTCGCGGTTTTCCAGACTTGGACATGATACAAAGGAAAGTGGTGACGATCGGGAACGATTGGATTGGTATTGGGGTAAGGAAGGATCATATGATGGCGAATGGTGAAGAGAAGCTTGTGAGTGTGGTGGTTCGAGGTTATGTTGAAAGGATGGTTCATATGCACGGGGTGGGGCTTGTTGGTAGTTACAAGGTTGTCCACCATGTCTTTCAGCTGGGTATGCACGGTAGAATGGTCTTTGTCCAGGATATCTCGGAGGGTGTTGCTGCCAAAAGGGTTGATTAGATCCTCTTGGTTCCATCCATCCTTGATTGGTCTGACCTTGATGCACATTCCTGCTGTAACTTCTATTTCCTTTAACAATATTAGAACCAAACTCAAAGCGAGAGGGGTGAGAGTTCATAGTAGCAAATAAAGATAAAAAGGAAAACGAAAATAAATAAACAGGCAAAAGGAAAATATTTACAATAACCAATAATAAGGCACACGTTAGCAGTTCCCCGGCAACGGCGCCATTTTGACGTCAGGGTTTCTGCCAGTAAAGAAATTCATAGAAACGGTTGCGTTGTAGATATAGTTTCTGAACCGGCAAAAATCCCTTTGTACAAACGTGTTGGGTGTCACAAGTAACAAACCCCTTTAAAAATTGTTAACCGAGTATTCAAACCTCGGGTCGTCTTCTCAAGGAACTGCGAAGAAGTGTGTTCTTATTATTGGCTATAAAGGTTATAATCGGGGTTTAGAAGGTGAGAAGCAAGTAATCTAAATGACGAGTGAATTAAATGGCAATTAAGAATAAATAATAACTGTAAAGCGACTTTTAGCAAGGTAGAGAAATTAGAGGTCCAACTTAGTTATCTCTCTCAACAATAATGAAAGTTGAATCTAAACTCCACTTGATCGACCTTTACCAGGGGTAAGGGAAAGTCAAGGGACTAATTAAGTTGACCTTTGAATCCTAATTATTTCCTCAGAAAAGGTTGGGATTATTTAAGTTCGGCTCAATTAGCAAGATCATGATTATCAATTGTATTGAGTTTGATAACTGTTGAATTACTAAATTCTTAACCAGAACCAAAAGGGGAAAAAGTAAAGTTGCTGGAATAATTGTAAAAATATCCTTAGATGGAAAACAATGGTAACTTAAGTCAAAGAGAACAATCATAAACTAAAAATACCTCAATTATCATTAATTCAATTAGAAATCTGTAACATGGAATAATTCATAAATAAATAATAATAATCAATTCAAATGTTGGAATAAATAAAGAGAAGTAATATTAAAATAAAATTAAACCTGAATCCAGAGTTACTCTTAAAACAAGAAGAAATCCTAAATCCTAAAAGCGAGAGGGAGGAGATCTCCCTCTCAACTAAATCTAATTCATTGAAAGGTGAAAATATGCGAGCTCCCTCTGAATGGAAGCATTCCCACACTTTATAACCTCTGGTCTATGCTGTCTGTACTTGGATCTGGGCCAAAAAGGGCTTCAGAATTCGCTGGGGGCGTATTCTGTAATTTCTGATGCGTGGCCTCTGTCACGCGTCCGCGTGGGTCACGCGGTCGCGTCAATTGGAGCTTTTCCTTGCCACGCGGTTGCGTCAGTCATGCGACCGCATCATGTGCGTTCTGCTTAAGGCGCGCGGTCGCGTCAGTCATGCGGCCGCATCGCTGCTGATTCGTGCTTGGCACGCGATCGCGTCATCCATGCGATCGCGTGGATACCAGTTTCTTTAAAGCTCCGTTTTGCTTTCTCCTTCCATTTTAGTATGTTTCCTTTTTCATCCTTTAAGCCATTTTTGCCTTAGAAAATCTGAAACTACTCAACACACTAATCACGGCATCGAATGGAAATAAAGGTAATTAAAATAATTAATTTTTAAAGCTTAGAAAACATGTTTTTCATTATATGACATAATAGGGAAGGGAAAGTAAAACCATGCAATTAATGTGAATAAGTAGGTGAAGAGTTGAATAAATCACTTTAATTAAGCACAAAAGAACTCATGAAATATGGGTTTATTACACATCAATTACGGCGCACATGAATTGGGCAATCTCAAGCCCACCGGCCACGAATTGATCAATTAGCTGGCGGCGACCACGAAGTGGGGAGGTTCGTTCCTGGCGTCCACGAGTTGGCTGTTCTAAACGGCAGCAGCAGCAAGGTCACATGCATTGGTTGTGTCTAGTGGCAGGGGACAGTTGGAAAGGGAGCCAAGAATGGTATAAAAGAGGGTGGGGAGAGCTTTCATGCACGGCTAAATTGCAAAAGGGGTAGAAAAAAAAGTGGTTAGCATGGTAAATGAAACCTGAGAGGAGGTGAGCTTCTGGTAGTGAGTTTTTCAATAAAAAAATTAACTTAATATGAGTGGGGGTGGGGTGAACGTGGAGGAGAACTTGAACCGGCTGGACGAACATCATATAGTGGCACATTTATTCCATAAGGTTTGTTTCCACCATTAATCCGATTGCTATTGTTAGGGATTGTTAGTAATATTTTTTCGATATTTACCTTTTTTATAGAGTATTTCTAACTGTTGTCTTTCTTGGTTTCTTATGTTGTAGCCCACACGTGTTCTTACTCCTCATGGCATGCTCGTAGATGTTTTCATGTTAGAGCCTGGGGATCCAACCATGGAAATTAGGCAGGAGAGGCTCGACCCTTATTTGAGACGCACCGGATTTTATCATGCCTCTTTGATCAAGCGCTTCGAGTACGACAATCCACTTATTAGTGCCTTTGTGGAACGGTGGCGTCCGGAGACGCATACGTTTTATCTCCCTTGGGGTGAGTGTACTATAACTCTGGAGGATGTAGCCATGCAGCTAGGTCTACCTGTTGATGGTCAGCCTGTTAGCGGTACGTTGAGATCATGGAGTAAGTTTCATCAGAGAGATATTTTGGAATGGTGTCATGAACTTCTAGGTGAGTTCCCCCCGGCCATGTAGGGACAACGAAGTACAACATCAAGTTGAAGTGGCTCAGAACTCGTCTTCAGCAGACGCCGCTTGAGTTAGATGATAATGGTCTCATGCAGTATGCACGTTCTTACATACTTTACTTGTTGGGAGGCGTGCTTCTCCCGGACAAGGCCAACAACACAGTCCATGTTTGATATCTGCCTTTATTGGCTGACTTTGATGCCATCGGTACCTACAGTTGGGGTAGTGCCGTCCTCTGTTGGTTATATCGTTCTATGTGCCTAGCAACAGATTACAGTGTTGAGGGTATGGTCGGGTGTCATACCTTGCTCATGTTGTGGATATACTACAGATTACCATTTTGGGCCCCGGATGTTACAACACCGTTTAGTTTTCCTTTAGCCACGAGGTATTTTTTTCAGTCTTCACACTTAGTGACTTTTATGAAGTATCCTTTCATGTTGGAAATGTATATTTGTGGTTAAGTTTGTGATTGTCCAACAGGTGGGCAGGGAAAAAAGGACAGAATGACTATGCTGAGCAGCGCCTACTTAGGCACCATCTGCGCTTGGACAATCTGCAAGTCGATGAGGTTGGTGCCCCTTGTTATTATTATGTACTCAATACCTGCCTATGTGGCTGTAGTGACGGCATTCCTTTTTCTTTGCAGTTTGTTTGGCAACCGTACATGGACCCCCGGATTCTGTCTAGAGTTCCCGTAGAATTCCTAGGCCACCCACATGGAGATTTCTATAGCGCCGTTGTGCCTCTAATATTTTTCAGGTGGATTGAGATCATAAATGTTTTACCGGGTGTTACGACAGTTTGGGGGAAAGCAAGGACCTCCAAACCCGCCGCTTAATATTGATACCTTCCATCGACAATCAGCCCAGAATGACGATGGTTGGTGGCCGGTTCGACTATCAGAATGGTTTGAGGTATGGTGCAACCGACGCATGGATGCATACCGGCTGCGGATTGATCGTGCAGATACATTGCGTCCCAGCCATGATTACTATAGGTGGTACTCTGAGAGAACAAGGAGGTTTCTGTCCGCCCCTGATGCACTGCATGACCCGCGGGGTGACGTTGTCCCCGCAGATGCGCCGGCAGAGTATGGAAGAGGCCCTGTGGTTAATTTGCCTCCCGTTCCCCGAGACCATCGGTGCCGCCGTCCCTGCAGAGCCAGAGTTGAGGGTCATACTGACCATGGGGAGGATGAGCAAGAGTTGCCAGAACAAAACTGACCCATTTTTGAGCCAGACTTCGGACACCATATTCCCCGAGAGGCTCCTCCAGTTGCAGAGGACTGCTACTACCCGCAACCTGCTGGACCAACGGAACCCCCCCAGCCTTCTTCCATTCAGCAGTTTATGCCATATCAGAGTAGCTACGAGGTTGGCGGTTCATCCCAGGGAGGTACCCAGGACTTGATTGATTCAATGGACAGAGTTGGGTGGACAAATTTCTCTTCATTATTCGACAGGTTGGACCATTTTATTCCTCAGCAGTCATCCCCACACATACCCACTGATCTTGCACTCGTCCTGCCTTGCTCCGACACGTACACGCAGCCTGCCTACGCGGGGATGAGATCCGCTTCTCTTGGTGACACAGCTGGTTCTGCACTTCGACCATATAACGCCATGCAGATGCCTGGCCGACGTCTTTCTTACACAGGAGCTGATGCTACACCAGACGAGGTTGAGGGACCAGCTGCTCGTCCTCGCCGAGACACTCGAGCCCCTTCGTGTGGCACAGGCGGCAGATTGGGTCACGAGCACCGTTAGTGTTATGCTAGTTTGTTGATGTTGTTCATTTTACTGTTTAGTATTGGTGTCAGTTATTCTTCCTTTTTAACATTTGCTGTTTTGTACGTTATTTAGAGTTTATGTCCTGTACTGTTACTTGTTTGAAGTTAATGTGTTGTTTCGGTTCTTTTATTAAGTATGGATTTACTTTATGTCTTCTTTTTACTCACGATTATTTTTAGTAATGATAGCCTCGCATTTTATTATCGTTATACCAAAACGAGAATGCAAATGTGAAAGAAACAACATAATCAAAAACAATAGACGAAACATTTGGGTCTTCTCCAGTACAGCGAAACAGAAACAACCAAAAACAAAATATATTGAATTACATTGGTTGAAACTTAGGTTGCAGAAGCATGTGGACAATGTCGCCTGGTATGTCCTGGTTGCCTGCAAATCCCGCACCTCTTCCCTGGTTCCAGCTCAACCTCGTCTATTTCATTCCGAATCCTAGTAGATACCGGACGTCCTTCCATTGTACGTCGTAGGAGGGGGTTGGGCCGGATATGTTGTCCTTCTGAAGGGGGCCACATCTCCTCATTGGGCATGGGCTGGAATTCCATTTGATAGACTCGAAACACACTTTCAACACGGTAGACTAAATCAACATACTGTTGCCAATCCAATCTCGCATTTGCACATGCGGCCAGAGCATGTGCACAAGGATAATGTAACGCCTGGAAGTAACCACAATCACATCTGCGGTACCGAAGGTTAACTCGGAATCGTGACTGCACCCCTGCAGCAGCTATCTCGTCGACTGTGAATATAGTGGTAGCTCTATCGTATGACGTCACCAACATCTGAGGAATGCCCTCACGGTTCGCTAGTATGGCTTTCTGCAAGAACTGTGAGAACACCTGACCGCTTGCAACATGCGCTTGTGCTTGCCAACCCTTCATGACGAATAACTCATTCAGGCGATGGTAAGTGGACTTCACAATTGCACACACTGGTAAATTTCTAGTGCCCTTGAGGACGGAGTTGATACACTCAGAGAGATTCGTCGTCATGTGGCCGTATCGTCGGCCTTCATCTAGGTGCTGTAGCCATTTAGGTGGCTCTAGCCCTTGGATCCACTCCATCATCTGCGGAGATGTTACCGGATCCTCGCTACTGATTAGCTCTAGGTAGTACTGTGACTGCTCTTGCGTCTTCGAATATGCAGCGTTAACCAGGTGTCTCTTGGCTTCCTTACTCTTGAAACTGGTAGCAAAGTTGGAGGCAATATGTCGTACACAGTACACATTGTGTTCCCAACCACACCCCTCACGTTCCAATGCGGCCTTTATTGCCGCATGCCTGTTGGATATAAGCAGAACTCCCGGCCAAGTTGCGACATGCCTCCTCAAATTGGTTAGGAAGAAGTACCATGAATCTATGTTCTCTCTTTCGACAAGTGCGAAAGCGACGGGTAGAATGTTGTTATTCCTGTCCTGTGCAATGCCCATGAGAAGGGTGCCTGCGTACTTACCATACAGGTGTGTTCCGTCCACTGAGACCAGCGGTTTACAGTGTCTGAAAGCTTCAATACATGAAGGGAACGACCAGAAAACCTGGTGAAACATGACACTACCACGGTCTAGTGTGTTCCCGACATAGTACGGCCGGGTTTGGAGGTCAGCAATTGTCCCTGTTGCGAAAATGCTTACTTAGTTAAACATGTAAACGACTAAATGGACATTAAAGAGCAAAGACCTTTCCATAATAAAATACAAGTAATACCTGGGACAAAAGCTTGAAGAGCATTGAGGTATCTACGCAGCTGGTCATACGATTCGTCCCAATCACCATAGATCCTTGAGATTGCCTTCTGCTTCGCGTGCCAAACCTTCTTGTAAGACACCTTGTAACCGTACGCTGACTCTACTGATCCTTGCAACACCTTTACACAAATCGTCGCATCAGCATGCACCATGGGAAATATGTGCTGGCAGATGACGATGCTATCAAGTTGGGCGTGGTCTTGAGACATTGTACTTGCCAAGCAACTATGAGGCCTTTCGTACTTTCGGATTTCCCAAAATCTACAGGACCTTGTCTTCGCAACCCGTACCATCCAACGACATTGATCCCCGAACTGCTTGCATCGACATACATACCTACTTTGGTCTGACTCTACAACCTTATATTCTGCACTCCTACGGATGTTGCAGTTTTTTACTGCTAGCATCGTTGTTTCCCGGGTAAGAAATTTCAACCCAATCTCGAGCTCCATCTCGCCTGACAAAGGGTACGTGCTCGGTCTGTCCTCTGCGTTAGTCAAATGCATTGCTCCCAGATTTAAGGACAGGTAGTGTGCCGGTGTGGAGGAAGATGCACCACCACCTTCAGGTTCGACCCGTGTTGGAGGAACATCATCGCCATGCAGAGGCTGCGTCTTTGGAACGACTTCTGCCTCATCACCACTGAAATCTTCAATCTCATCCTCGTCAGACGTATCTGCAATAGCAGCCTCTGGAACCCTATCGACCCCCACATGTGTAGAAGGGGCGGGGCGTGCTTCACGAATAACTACATTTTGTACCCGCGGAACAAATGCATTGAAGCTTGGACTTGGGGCCCTACTGGTATCCCGATCTGGAACAAAATCAGCCGCTCCTCGATTTCTAACACCCTCCACATTATTCGAACTGGACGAGCTTCCACCAATGTCCTGAAGATTCAGACAAAGCTCCAACGAATAGATACTTCCTATGCTGTGATGATAAGAAAACATCATTGACACATGCTGATCAGCTTTTATCTGCATTTTTTGATAGGAAAACGAGTTGGCCACTGCAACCGGCATTCTGTAGGTCAGCTTCGTGATTTCCTTTTTTCCAACCATTCCGGTATGCATCAGAATCAGATTCTTCAAATCTTGCAACGATGTTTGTGGTGGAATCATTATCCACAGTGGATCGTCGCAAACAAATATAATACCTTCTGCCGTATGAGAAATTTCTCCATTAGGATATATAATCACGTAAACGTTTTCCCCCGCTATACAAATATCAGACCAATATTACTACCTGAAAATTTTAAAGAAAGAAAGAGGGTGCAGAGGTTGAGGGCAAGTTTGGAGTGTGAGAGGAGAGTGATAATGTTTTCTTTCGCCGTTGATCCACGAGCGTTTATATAGCAAAATTATGTTACCAATTCGTGGCCGGTACACATGAGGTGCACCAATTCGTGCCCGCCCCCCATGCTATCCCTATTTCGTGGTCGGCGCAGTTGAGATAGACTCTGCTGCTGTCCCCCCTCCCCCCATTTCATGGGCGCCTGTTGCGAGTTGGTATGGAACTCCATTTCGTGGCCGGTGAGGTTGAGTTGGCCATGCGTATTTCAGTCATTAAATCAAGTCATGCGTATTCCTGGAATTAAAGTTTCTCCCATGCTTAATTATATAAAAATGCCTTGGTTGGACAGTGAAAGTTATTTGGTTTTATGGTTTGTAAAGAAATTAAGATTAGTCTAGAAAGCTCTTTGAAGGAACAAAATCTCGTGTTCTAAGAAAACACTCTCCTATTGATGGAAAAAAAATAAGGTGAATGCTATGGTATTTAAGACATGGTGCCTAACTTCCTAAAAAAGGTAAAGAAATAATATTTAATAAATTTTAAATATTTTTTAGTTTTATTTTATACATTTTATTTTTTACTTATAAAGGCAAGTTAGGTAATTTAGGTACCACAATAAAAGACACCATAGAATCCACCAAAAAATAAATCGTACCTTACATATAAAAATATAATCACGCTAGCTAGATGTCCACTAAAATTAATTACAAAAATTAATTTTTAGTATAAAATATATATTAAAAAATAATATATATTAAAAATAAGTTAAACAATATATGTATTTATATATAAATATATAATAATTAATTTTAATATATAAATAATATTTTTGATAAAAATGTAAAGTAAATAGACAAAAGTATACAATAAAAAAGTTTTGGATGAACAAGATTACAAATTAAAATTTGTAAATATTAATGTACATCACAAAATTTGTTTTCGACAAACAAAAAAAATCATATTGTTGTGGATTTGTAAAATATGAGATATATTTTTGTCTATAAAAAATAATCTTTTTAAAATATATTTTAATATTTGTAAATTTTGTGATGTACTTTTATCCATTTTAAATTTTTTTATATAAATTGTTGTCAATTTATTCTAAAAATCTAAAGTTTGTTTGTAAATTTTGTGATGTACTTCCCCTTTTGGTATTGAAATCATTTTTGTTGTCAATGTATATTTTTTTCTAAAAATAGTAGATTATATTTTATTAATTATTGAAAAATAAAATACAAAAAATGTCTAAAAGTAGGACAGCATCATAAAAAGTAGGGATTTTCTAAAATAATAAATTGAAGGTATTCATCTAACAGTGCATTGTCAAAAAACGAAGAAAAATATTGAAGAAGAAAGAATGATAAATCAAATTGAATGAAACTAAGAGTTTGTCTCATGGAGATGACGATCTAAACTGGAAGTTCTTTGGATTTCACGGAGTAACTTGACAGAGCTTGCTAGAATGGCAGACGACATTGAAGTACAACCTTCAAAAATTAACTGGTTGCGAGCTTTCCAGTAGCTCTAGCAAATGATGGCAAGCAATTGAGGATTACGGTCAGCATTCTTTAACGGGTTAAGCATCTCTGTTGATGCAATCCACCATGTCCAAAAGTCGTTAGGGCTCTGAGGGGGAAGATAGTCACGAAGATAACTCTGAGACCATACTTCTTTAATTCTAGAGCAATCGATCAAACAATGAGTGATTGTTTTTGTTGCTTCATGACAGTGGGGCATATTGGCGATATAGATGCACTACAAGAAAATGGAACATTTGTAACAAAAAATTTATATCAAATTTAAAATTGTTACAAAAAATTAGTATTTTGTAATAACAATTTTTGATTGTTACAAAAGAATAATGTTTTGTAACAACGTTACAAGTTGTTACAAAACATGATAATATTTTGTAACAATCTGTTTTATTTTGTTACAAATTATGTTAGTTTTTGTAACGATATAGTGTTTTGTTACAAAATATTGTAATATTTTGTAACAAAAAAAAAAACAAGTTGCAAAAATTCAAAACATTTTGTAACAATTTTTTCTTTTCTTTCAAAAACTCCAATTGTTTTGTAACAAAACAACGTTTTGTTTCAAAAATTCTAATTGTTTTGTAACAAAAAATTAATTTGTTACAAATTCAATATTGTTTGTAACAAGTTAATTATTTGTCACAAAATATAAGTATATTTTATAACAAATTCTTTTTTCAAAATGTTAAACACTTTAAGAGTAAAAAAATTGTGTATATATATTTTTTAAAATAATTTTATTTTGTTTCAAAATTAAAATTTTCTACATAATGTATGTATTCGTAAATTTTTAAAAAATTATAAATATTATTTTATATTCTTCTAAATAATTAATATATAATGTTATTAATAATTAGATTTTTAAAATTAACAAAAAATTAATTTATGTCATTTAAAGAAATTTTATTAAATTATAAATATAAATAAAAGTAACTAAATATAAAAGAAAAAAAAATCAAAATACTAAAAGCTGTAAAAAGGGATACACTGCAGTAAAAAATCTTAAGTCTCCCCACCCCCTCACTCACGAACACTCTGCGCTGTCTACCACTCCAGGAAGCGCAATGGAGATCATGCCGGAAGAATAAGAAGGATCAGCGTAGCCCCCGGAAAACATTCTCCTCGTTGTCATCTCGTCTGCTATTACTGTCTCCTCCGCCGTTGTGTCGTGAGCAGCGGCCTGGTGGTCTTCGATGTTCTTCGTCCCGTCGTGTGTGCTGTAAGATCCATAAATTTCAGAAAAAATCTTATTAAGAGCTAATTTTGATTTATTTATTTATTAAGTATTTTAATCTCAGAAATTATTTTATTAAAGATAATTAAAGGAAATTTTGATTAATTGAGTTTAAAGTAATTTAAGGTTTTATATGATTTTATAATTATCAAATTATTTTCTATATTTAAATAATAAAGTTTAACAAATATAAAATAATAAGAATTTTATATAATCTAATTTAAATAATTGAGATTTTAGAATTTAATACTTTAATTTTATAAACAGAAAATAAATTATATTATTTCTAATTTTAAATTAGAATACTTGATTAAAAGCTGATTAGTAAATTGATAATTGAGTAGTATTTTTAAAGTAATTTTAAGAGATTAAATTAGATTTTAAATTTATACAATATACTTTAATTTTATTAAAAATTTACCAAATTCTAATTTATCCAAAATTCTTAATTTCACTTTTGCCCCAAATTAAACCTTAATTCCCAAATTAAACCCTAGAAACTCTAACCTTAATTAACCCATAATTTTTCCCTTTTACCCAGGAACCCTAACGCAGCCTCTCCCTTTCACTTTTCCTCCTCTTCAGAGCAACTTCATCCCCCATTCAGCCATTATCATCAAGTTTGATCATCACCACCGTTCACCCCCTTCCTCCTCAGCTACCCGAACCACCCTTCTCTTCTTCTTCCTCCTTTCCTCCTTCCCTTCTCCTCTGTCCGCTGAACCATGGCTGAACTGCCGTCGTCAAGAACCAGAGAGCGTGTGCGAGGAAGGAGAAGCCCCTGTCCTCGCGTCCGTCGTCGTCTCCAAGTGTTCCTGCCGCCGCCATCGTCTTCGCCACGAAGCCAGCGTTGCCATGGTCCTCGCCAAGAAGCCAGTGCCGCCATCGTCACCATCACAGACTGCTGCTGTGCGTGCCGTCGCCACCGCCTCTGAGTTCGTCGTCGTCGCTTGTGGGGGCCCGAGGAGAGACACGATCGAGAAGCCGCATCTTGTGGTCGCCGTCGAAGAAATCACTGCCACCGAACCCCAACCTCGCCGTCGCCATCGAGCTAGGCAGAGAGGGAGAAAGTAACGTCGTTGCCATTGTTAGAAGGGAGCTCGACCATCCTTGTCGCTGGAGCTTGTCGCCGGAAGAGAGGAGGTGACGGAGGAGGAAGTTGCCGCCGCTGCTCTGCCTCACCGAATGGTGCTGGAAAACCGCTGCTGCAGCCGCTGGAGGACTCCCCTGCAGCTGCCAAACCCTATCCCACTCCAGTTTGGGTTCCGACCATGGTTTGTTTATGCCGGGTTTTGTTCTTCTAGGTGTCGGAGCTGCTGCCATTGCTTCGTCTCCATGTTTCTCCTTTCTTAAGTAAGTATATCTTTTTCAAATCCTTCACCGCTAGTGTATGTTTGCTCTGTTATGAATTTGATAAAGATTCTGAGATGTTGGTAACGTAGGTTCGAGTTCCAGTTGTTGTGTGTCATGCTTAGAGATGCGGTTGCTGCTACGGATGATGGATAAAGCTGAGGTTACGGCTGCTGCGGTCGCTGGCCGAGGAAAAGTGGTTTTGACGCGTTTTGGTTGTGCGAGTTTCGACTTTGAGGTAGGGGCGTTTTCATTAAACTCATTTTTATTCTTAAGAATTGTTATAAATTGATATTTAAGCAAATAAATATTTTTGGTGATTATGTAATCTTATGAATTGAGCTGAATTGCCTTGAATGAATGTGATTGCTTACTTAATTGTGGCTATTTCTGAATATTGAGTTGGTATTGAGATAGTGAGTTGGCTATTTCCGTGATTATTGAATTCTCTGCAGCTAGCTTTGTTGCATTGTTTCTGAGTAGTGAAAATTCTGAGTTTGAGTTGGCCTGAATCATCGGATTGGGATTGCTGATTGATGAATTTGGTGCTGGATATGCTGATGTTGATTGTTGAATCTGCAAGGTTGCACAAATTCTGGTCCTGCCCAAGATTTATGAAATTTAGGAAGTTATGTATGTATGATATTTCTCAATGCTTCAATACTGGTTTTACCACTACTTAGTACTTACAGATTAAGTCATCATATAATATATATAGCCAAGTATTTGTCATACAGGTTAGTAAGTGCCACTTAAATTTGAAACATAAGGTATGTGTTGTAATTTTTACCATCCTTAAGGCAACTAGGGCCTTCTGCTAAGCTAAATAACTGGAGAAAATATATCATACATGCTCTAAATATAATTGCAAATTGCTTAGGTTGTTCTTGATTGTTGTCATTCATTTTATTAACATACATGAATAAAGAAACAAGAAACTGCTTTACATCCGTAATAGGTTAAGGTCAAGGAGTGATTTAATGATAGAACTAGTCTATTTAATCATTTGTAACTCAGTATAAAAGAAGCTGAAATAACAAGAGTTGGATGCCTACAAAAACTTAGATGAAGGTCGTCAAATTAGAGGATACATTAACTTGTTTGGTAGATACAATAAACTGAATTCATTTATTGAAATTTTTAGTTGAATTTTGTTACAAATGCTCCACTATTATTCACGTACTCATTCTGGGGATTGACAAGGCTGGGAAAACAGTAATGCATATTTTGAATGCCATTTTTTTACAAAATTGTTGAACTTTGTTATGTTTCCCTGAGTTGCTGAATACATTAACTTTACAGACTTTGTTGGAGAGGATGAAGTCAGTGTACTCAAACATAGAAAACCTTCCTCCTGATCAAATCGTTCCAACTGTGGGGTTGAATATCAATCGTATATCAATCGTATTGAAGCTGCAAATAGGAAACTTGTGTTCTAGGACTTGGGAGGTCAGGTATGGTCATATGTTAGAAGGATGAATGATTAATAAAAATTGAATTGAATTTTGCTTGTTCGGTATCTTGTTTTGGATTGATTAAAATGAATGATGGAAATTTTATTGTTGTTGAAATTTTTGTTGTTGTTGAATATTCATTCAATTAAAAAGAGAAAAAAGGAACTAAAAGCAAAGTGTCTTGTTTTCAATGTTGCAGGTCTCATTTAATTTGAGTTGAACCGTTTAGTTATGTTGGCTATGTGATTTTCTTGTGCTAACTGAACAATTTGAAACTATAGGTACTAGAGACAGTAAAGCTCAAATTTTCTAGACAATTATTGTTGGTCGTCTTTTCAGGTGTGTGTCACTTATTAGAAGCTTCTCCATGAGAAAGAAGATGTTTGAACATGATGGAGTTTGTAATTTGTAGTTTATATTTTAGAGATTTATAATTCCTTGTTTTTCTTGTCCTATGTATCTATCTAGTTCATTAGGGTTCTTCAATGTGTCTTGTTAGTTTGTACTTTAAAGTTTATATGTTGAAGATTTATAAAACAATCTTAGTTAAATGAAAGATATTTGAACTATCTATGTTGTTATATATTATATGAATGCTGACTTGCTGAGTAAATTAGTTAATATATTAATTAATTAAAAAATAATAGAATTTGGCAAATTATGCGTGTAATTTGTATTAAAAAAAATTATTACAAAATAAATAGTGTTTTGTAACTAAAGAAAAAAATGTTACAAAATCAAGTTATATTTGTAACAAAATTTCATTATAGGAAAAAATAAATTGTCACAAAAAATATCTTGAAGATCAAAATTTGTTACCACTTTTATAACGACTTTTGGTTTTTTGTATCAGAAAAATTTGTTACAAAATATCACTTTGAAGTTTGAATTGTAACAGTTCCATTTTTTGTTATAAAAACTTTTTGTAACGGGACATACTGCAACGGCCCCTTTTTTTATTACAAAATTTTTTTGTTTCAAAATTTCGATTTTTTGTAACAATTTTTTTTGTTACAAATATTACTTTTTTTGTAGTGATGGGATGCGGTTGTGAATCTGAGCAAGCACCGGAAGCCAGCCATGGAGAGCTTTCCAGATAAATAGCTTAATTTTGTCAGACAAGTTCAACTTCCATAGATCAATCCACGACTTTTTCTACTGCATATAATTAGGGAAAAGCTCCAAAGGCGGATGGTAAAATAAATAGCAAATTCTGTAACCTGAAGCTGTATCATATTGCTTGGATTTGTTCAAATCCCATTACAATTTGTCCTTACTCTGCTGAATTTTAACTGACAAAATCTTGTCTGCAACGTTTTGGGAAAATAATTCTTGAATGAGATTCTGATTCCAATTCCTGTTTTCAGTAATTAGATCTTTAACTCTTGAAACCAATTCAGAAATAGCCTGTCTGTTTGGCATGTCAGAAATCATTAAAGGATATGGAGGAGGCAGTCAAGGATCCTCAAAGGTTTGGATATTCTCTCTAGTACCCACAACCCAGTTAAGACCTTTTTCAACAATCTTTCGGCGTTCCAGCATGCTCCTTCATCCCCCGAAGTCAATCACATGGAAAATGTGTAATCATCAAATAACTCACCATAAAGGCGGATCTGACTTAATTAAACTCTCACACGTAATTAACAAGTCATAACAGGCTATGAAAAGGTAACGAGCTGAACCATACCTTAAACAACAGCGGGGGATTCTCACGCTATAATCTTTGCACACATGGGAGGCACGTTGTAATAACCCCAACTCCTGTATAGACTAACAAGGTACAAAAACTGAAAAAACCAAACACAGGTTTAGCCTCCGTACTCAAATACTAATGCATGTTTAACGCACAATACATAATCGGTGAACTCATCAAGAATGCCACAAGGACAACAAACTTACATATAGTCGCACACAACCTCGGGACAGTGTGTGGCTACCTTAAATAAGCCTTCTACTTTGACCTAAACCCTCAACACTAGCTCTCAGTCCAAGCTCTTCGACCTGAATAAATGTTTTGGTTGAGCATCTAGGCAAAATTCCTAATGATCAACACAAAACAGAACAACAACATGTACACCAACATTATGTTAACCCTCTTTCGTATCACAATTACCCTCCTTTTTCCCCAAATTCCATTTTCGTTCTAACAATCTTGCCGAATCCATAAAAGGGTATCTTAAAGTATGTTGACTCAAGGTTTTCAGATACTCATCAGGATGCGCCGTTGGGGTAAGCACACTGTGACTACCCTCCTCCCGTGAGATGTTCGCAAGATCAAAGAGACCCAAAAGTTACTTCAAGGGATGCCCTAAATCGCAGTTATTTGAGCCTGCAAAACACGCCACGGGAACATCAATTGGTACGACTAGCATTAGTCTTGTTAGCTAAGGAGCTGGTGGAAAAATCACTCCTACTTTCTGCTTTGCAATTACAAAAAAAAAAAAAAGAAAAGAAAACTACGATATGCACATTTTACAATTGGCCAACAATGCAGCAACAGTTTGATCAACAAAAGAAAGTTGAAGCATGGCAATGCCCACATTGCATACAAAACGAAACTGAATCCCACTACAAACAACTTAACCCATTCTGTCTCGTATGCTACATATTAGTTCAGTTTCAAATCCTACATGTCGATCACTTATGTCCTTAAAATTCATATACATATTTACACTTGATAGCATGCTTATTGATCTTGTTAGGTGGACGACTGACTTCATGTATTCTGCACAACGACTATCAATGCTATCCAAGGGTCACTTGAACGTTAAACATGAAAACAAAAAGAGGGGCGAGGAAAGTCTCAAGAAAACTTAGCAATTGTAAATGAATCCCATAACTCTATTCCTACACCCATTTCGTTATTAACGTTGGTCGACACAAGTTGGCATTCGAGTGACATAAATTGAAAAATAGAAAAGTGCGAAGGCAGTCAAATGTCCAGGAAAACAACATAAACTAGATAACGATACTCCTTACCGCACCCTAAAGCCAAAACCATTGCAACGAAATTCTTCAACAAACTCATGGATTCATTTGAATTCGCTACACCCAATGCTCCAAACCACTAGAGTAACACCGGTTTCAATAAAGTATACTACAACCGAGCAAAAACAACCTATTTCATACCTGTGGTGATCCCCCTGAGTGACACAAAAGTAGCTCCCCACCACGTCTGCAGTGGCAGCGTGTCAGGGACAGACGCAATCAGTGCCTGATACGAGATGACTCAGCAACCATGACTGTAGTTGGTTTGAAGGATTCAACCTCCGACGCGGCAATACCTTATGCGGCTGTGTCTGTCTCCCTTGAACGTAGGGCTTTGTTTTTGGGCATAGTGTAAGGTCCCACATCGGTTGGGGAGGGGAACGAAGCATGCCTTATAAGGGTGTGATACCTCTCCCTAGCATGACGCGTTTTGACGAGTGAGTGTGGGGGGCTTCGGCTATCATCCCTATCGTCAAAGGCAAAACCGTGAGGCCTTGTGTGCCAAAGCGGACAATATTGTGCTAGCGGGTGGTCTGGGCTGTTACAGATATTGTAAGGTTGGGGAGGGGAACGAAGCATGCCTTATAAGGGTGTGGATACCTCTCCCTAGCATGACGCGTTTTTGACGAGTGAGTGTGGGGGGCTTCGGCTATCATCCCTATCGTCAAAGGCAAAACCGTGAGGCCTTGTGTGCCAAAGCGGATAATATCGTGCTAGCGGGTGGTCTGGGCTGTTACACATAGCAACTTCCTCAATACTTTGTCCTCCGTGGATGCATCACGATATGCCTTTCTTTTTTTTCCATCTCATTGCAAAAAAAGGGGCCTATCTTCTTTGAATACCCATGGTTTTTCTTGGCAAAGCCCACATCAAAAAGTCCACCAACGCAGACTCCAACCGAAAAATTCTGGCTCACGGCTCAGCCACCCATACCATCAACCAGGAGACAAGCCCTGCAACGACAGAACAACGTATACTCACATACTATTTCAGATAAAACATCTATAAAATCTGTATCAAATTGAATCTGTACCATAGATTGACCCATAAAAAACACGTCTCTTTCTTCAGATTTTTCTCTCTCTAGGATCATATTTTCAGATATATTGTTCACCTTTTGCCCCCTAAATTTATTGCATGCATTCTCTGGTTTGCCGCCTAAATGCCTCCTGCCAGCCCCTCTGTCCTACTCTTCTTTTCTTCCAATAACCTCTCCTTTAGTATATCTTCTCATTGATGTTTTCCATTGGTTGCAAACCAAATCCATTCCTTGTGATGCTAACTTATTGAACAACCCAAAGAAAGCCCATATCCCATTAGTGAAAGAGGTAGTCCCCAAATATTGCAAGTCCACTAGATTGTTTTAGCCATAATCACTCATCAACTGTCAATCTCCTTTCTTTCTCCCTCAACTTCTCCACTCTCTACTCTCAGAGCATCTTGGTGACGGCGGCCATGGCAGCCTCCGCAAAGTTAAATACTTGTCCCTTTTGTCTAGTGATTTGTATTGTATGTCTTGAAGCATGCACCTAATCTCATTCTCATAAGTCATTAGTTGGTTTGTTGACTAATGCAATTAAGTTCCTTCTCCTTTTCTCTTGCATAGAAAACATTATTAGCATTAGAAATGTGTAGTTTTATATTTGATTTACCATTTTTTGTTTTATTTACAGAAAAATCATTTTGAAAGGGAAAAAGAACTTAATGTTACAAAATTTGAAGATCAAATTCTAAAGAGTAAAAGTCATGAAGTTGTGGGCATGATGATAAACCTACAGACTACTTAATTACTTTAACTCTTTTTTGTTATTGAATATTTTGCAAAGATGATATAGTTAGAGATTATTATGACTTATACTAGTATTATGGTATTTTGCAATGATGATGTAATGTGTGTGAATCTTATAGAATACTTTATAAATTGAATTTGTTGGTAAATATTCTATTAGTTTTTTTTAGTAATTTGATTCAAATAGTTAAGGTTATTTATTGACACTAAATAAAAAAAAAGTTGGAATACTAATTTCAATATAACATGAGAAAACCATTAGAAATAAAAAATATATAACTACAAAAAATTGTTGTAAAAAATCACAAAAAACAATAGTGTTAAAACGGTAGCTACAAAATGTCAATTACATTAAAACCGTTGTTAAAAAAAAACCACAAAAGGCAACGGTTCATAAACCGTTGTCTAAATTAGTAACAAAGCTACAACGGCGTAGAATCGTTGCCTATCCTGTTACGGTTGTAAATCGTTACATAATTTACCGTTGTTTAAAAATTATTGTGAAAACCGTTGTCTATTAGGGTAACAGGGCAATGGTTTTCTTTGTTGCCGTTGCCTTAGACAAAAAACCATTACCTATAGCATTGGTAACGACCGCACATACCACAGATAAAAAATCGTTGTCAAAACGTTGCCTAAAATTTTAGAAATAATTTTCTAATCTACAACAATGGTTTTCAACCATTGCAAAAATACTTATCTATTGTAATGTTGTGCCTCACATAGAACTTGACATCCCATATGCTTTGTGATCATTCAACCCTTGACCACTAAATGAATTATTCTCTTGCATTACATCAAGAACCAAAGTGAAATAGTGGCTCAGAATCAATGACAACTGATTTAAAACAAAAATGGTGTTAATAGAAGAATTGTGATAGACTACAAGAATTGGTTTCAATAGAAAGAATTGGGGTACTATGCACAAACTCAAACTCCTCATCGTTGTCATTAGGTACATTGGTCTCAATTATTGCATACTCGTCATTTGGTTCAGAATCCTCTTCCAAGTGGTTGACTGGATTAAAACATGGGTACCGGATGGGAGGTGGTGCTCCTGCTGAACCTCCACAGCTATAATAATCTCAAAATAGAACTTGTGGACTAGATCTTGAAGGCCCTGCACCTCCCCGATGTCTACAACCTCAATGTAGAGCTCTATCACTTATTAGGCCAAAATTTTGCATGACAATCAAACATCACTCGAACTTGCTCATTGCCTTCAAACTAAAGAATCGATATCGGAAGCATTGATTTCTAACAATTGTTAGAAGTCTGTATCCAAAATTCACTATTTTATTTTATCTAATGCCCTCATATTCATCAATATGAGATTTTTCAACTCAACCAACAATTCATCATGACAACTAGGTATTAGGTAGGATAGGCGTATTCAAATGAGACTTTCTCTCCACCATTCCTAATTACAAACGAAATAAAAAAAAAGTTTTTTAAACATATATTTTATTTTAAAACAAGATCAGGGTAAAACATAATTTAATACTTATCTCGTTGGTAATATAAACGAGATAGACACTAATTATTTTTGTACACTATGCAAATGAGATAGCAAACAAAATGTAAATATCTCAAGAAATACATATATTAATAAATATAATATATTTTTTTTATCTCAGCTAACTCATATACTGGTATTTTTAAAATAAAAAAATTGTATTATTTTCAAAAAGCACATCTTGATAAATCTTCTGAAATGAATTTAAATTGGTAAATAATATAATTTTTTATTTAAATAAAAAATATCCCTCACATAACTCATATGGCTGTAACTATCGGCTACTAGCCTACTATATTAACCAACATAACTAAATAAACTAGCATCTACTATAACTAATTCTATTATAAGCTTGGCCAAACACGAACTGCACTGACTACGCTGATAAGCGCATGTATCATTTATCAAGAGACTTAAATAGAGCATAAATAAAACCGTAAAGTAGGTTATAAAACTTGATTGTTGTCAATTAAAAAAAGATAAAATAACAAATAAGTTCTTGAAAAAATTATACTTCGTATATATTAATCTTTAAAAAAAAATATCAGTAAAGTCTTTTACATTAGAGGACATGCATAAATTATATTTAAATTAAAATTTTTATCTTGATTATGAAAACTAATTTAGAGGCAATGTATCCATATGACCATATCTATTATCGTTAAAAATTTCATTGGCATTTTTATTCCTTTAAAAATTAATTCGTCTGAAACATAAAGTTTATAGGATTTTATTTGTCACTTCACTCTTAAAAAAAATACACACATGCATGCATCCTGTTTAGAAAGAAATTTTACCGATAGGAAAAGTACATAACAATTTTGGTTCAAAAGAAAAAGTTATAGGCATGTAGCATGAGTAGCAGATTGGGTTTAAATTCTTAACATGTGCCAATGCATAAACAAACAAGCCCATAACAGTAGCCCCCAACTCCATTGTCCTTCGTAGTACACACGTTGGCGCAGCTGCTGCTCGAGAAACAAAGCCCCGAAAATGCCCCGCTTGGCTGTGTACAAAGTGCTTCCACAATATGCATCTCTAATTAAAAGAAACAAAAGAGAGAGGATCAAAATTCAAAATCTTGATTAAATCAAGTTATGTGATTGTTTTACGCATTGCAGTTGCAGCTTAATGCGATTGGACTGACCAATCTAAACTCGTAATATTGTGACTTTGTCGTTCGTAATTTTAAATCATTAGAGGTTGAGTAATGCTAGGGATAATTTTTTTTAGTCAACATCAGATGTTTTTTTTTAATTATTTTATTTATTTTAAATTTTAAATACTAAATTATAAACTTTAAACTTTAAATATTTTAAAAAATAAGAATTTGTATAATTCAAAAAACGATTTGTTACTGTCTGGTCCAAAGTCCCTGCGGGTCGACCCGACCCGGACGCCACCCGAACCGGACACATGCCCCACAACGATCCGGACACGCGTCCAGGACAGCTCATGCACAGTTAGGGGATAACCTCCCTGGAAACATGGGCCTGTTCTCATCGGGCCGACCTCTGACAGGTATAAAAGGGGAGGCTTGCTCTCCCCCAAAGGTACGTCACATACTTTATCACCCCATCCGCTTGCACACCTTATTGACAAGAGCGTCGGAGTGTCTTTGCAGGTGGCACCCCCCTCTCACTCGAAGTGCTCGGGACCTCGCATACCGCTGACCAGCAGTCCACGACTTGACGAGCCCCTACCATCATCCCGGATCACAACCCGAACCGTTCAGCAACCGACTTACCGAACACGACTAATATTTACTAATTAAAAATTAATTTTCTATATTTTTTATAGTAGTTTATTCTATTTCAAAATGGAACCCAAAAAAAATTTTTTTTTATAGTGACTCTATCTCATATTTTGATTTAACTGAATTGGATCTACATGCAGTGATGAATCCAAAAAATTTTAGAAGTGGGACAAAAATATATATACTAAAATAAAATTTTATTGAACATGATTAATTATACAAAAAATATAATGGAGATATAAAAATTAAAAAGAGTTAATGAACACTTTTATTTTTAAAATATTATTTATTATATATAATTTATAAAAAAATATTTCTAAAACTTAAATTTAAAATATTTTAATTAAATTATAAATAACTTGTTATTCTAACTAATTTTACTTTCATTTATTTTTATACACATGTAATAATAAAAGATTGAATCACTTGACATGTTAACGCCTAATAATATACTAATATTTATAATTTGAAGCTAAAATTATATATAAATACAAAAAATATAAAACATGTATATGAAAATTATGTTTATATAAAATAATAGAAACTTATTTTATAATTTTTTCTTTTTTTTTTAAATAATTAAATTTTTATTTTTTTAAATAATTTTAATATAATATCAAATTAAAGATTTTATGCATCTGTTTAACTATGTATTATAATTAATATATTTTTTATTATTTTTAAAAATAAAAAATATATTTTAAATTAATAAATTGATCAAGTCACTTTAAAAATTTATATGCAATATAATTACATATAATAGAATGAAAAAAAAACAAATAATAAAGATTGATAATAAATTGAGAATAAAATAAAATATATAAAATCGTAGAGAGAATAAAAAATTAAATTAATATCTAAGTTATAATTGATTGAATTAAAATTTACAATTAAAAATATCAAAAAGAGAACTATATAGAAGAACATAGAGAATTTGCAATTTACCTTTTGACGAATAGAAGATGACCACTAGATAAGGAATAGAAAAAGAAAATTAAAAATGTAAAATCAATAAATAATAAAAAATTTGGTGTCTTACTATTTTGTTTTCTCTTCATTTCAATATTGTTAGTAATTTAAAAAGAAACTAAGAGAATTTAAAGGAATAAAGAATTTACGGTTATGACTTGAGAGTTAAAAAAAACTAAATTTATAGATTAACCAATAATCAAACTACTGAAGAGATATGTACGAGATGTCTCTGGTACGGTTTGAAGGGTGGATCGGGAACCCGCGGACAGTGCTGGAGCCGGGTCGTTTGACGGGAGCAATGGGGGTGGTACCTGCAAAGACACTCCGACGCTCAAGTCAGAATGGATCTAAGAGGTAGAAAGTATGAGGAATGAATGAATACCTGGGGGACCTGGGTCCTCTTATTTATAGGTGATGGTGAATATCTTATCTTATCTTATTTGGTTAAGATAAGAGAGATATTTGGGTTAGAGGCTTTGAAGGGCCGGTGTTTGGGCCTTCGGGTTGAAGCGGGTTGTCTCCGGGTAACCGAGTATGCGGGATCCGTGGATCGGATCCGTAACAGTTGCCCCCCGCAGCGGGAGAGCGAGCGAGGTCGGTCTGTCGCTGGGAGACGTTTGTCATGGGCTCGACTTTTTCTCGGGTGCCCGTCTGGTTTCTTTGAGATGAGGTCGGTGCCTCGGTCTCTGTGTTTGTGGAAGATTCGTCTGACCGTTTAGGTCTGGCGTGACTCTTCCGTATCGGTCGCGTCTGTTGCGTTCTTCGAGGCATTACCTTTTTTCGAGGGGTATTTATTGCAGGTTGTGTTTTTTCTTTTTTGTCCTTGCGTTTGTTTTGCTTTCTTAAGGGTATTTTCGTCGTTGTACTTCTTTCAAAAACCGTTTTGGTTTTCCTCCTTTAGTTCCCTCGTTTTGCTTTTACTTCTCTATTGCTTCTCTTTCTGGTTACAGCATTTCCCTTTCTCCATTTTCGCTTTCTGTGGTTTCGGTTGGATTTCTTTTGCGGCGTCTTTCCTTGGGGTTGTCTTCCTTCGATTTATCAGGTTAGCATCTCTTTTGTTACTTTTTGCTTTCTTCTGCTTTATTTTCTGCAGCATTTTGTTTTTGTTTTTGCTAAGTGTAGGCTATTTTAGAGTAGTTTTGTGGTGTTTGTATGGTGGTTTAGATAGTTCTGTTGGTTTCCTAGGAGAGGGTTAGGGCGAGTGCCACCGTATAATTGATGGTGTGCGGTGGCGGTATTTTTTGGTTTTTTACCCGCCGTCGTTTTCTGCCGTGAGGTTTGGCTGATGGTGGTGCTCGTCGATCTTTTAGGTATGGCTCGCCGACGGATGGAGGGTGTGAGGGCTCCGGTGGCCCCGGCGGGGGGTGTCCCTGACCTTTTTTCTTGGGTCACCAGTGATGTTTGGGGGACACCGTCGCGGATGACGGAGGCAGACCTCCAACGGCTCCGTGATGAAGGGGCTGTTTGTGGGGGTGGCGATGCCGAACGCCACTACGAGCTTGCCCTCTCTGGGGTTGACGAGAGGGTTTGCTATACTAATCTCGACTCCCCGACCGTGCCGGATTGGATGTGCGTGTATGAGGCGATGTTCACCCGACTTGGTGTTCGGCTTCCCTTTTCTCCTTTTGTTCAGCAATTGTTGAATCGGTGCTCCGTGGCGCCGTCCCAGCTACATCCGAACAGCTGGGCGGCAATACGGTCTTTTGAGCTCGTTTGTGATTATTTAGAGTTACCTGCCTCAGTAAACGTTTTTCTTTTCCTTTTCTTGTGCACTCTTCCGACTAAGGAGGGGAAACATAAAAAGGGGTATGTGTCTTTCCGAGCTCAGCCCCATCGTCGGATTTTCGGTTTGTATGAAGACTCCTTCCACGGTTTTAAGAGTGGTTATTTTAAGGTTCGTCCCTCGGAGGGACATCATCCCTTTTGGTTGACGTTGGAGGGTGATCGTCGGTTCCCCACTTACTGGAATTTTAAGGCGGGACCGTCGGTTTTTACTCGGGTTTCGAAAGAGTTCCTGTCTTCGGAGGAGCGGGATATTGCTCTCGTTCTGTGGCAGTTGTTTGGAGAGCGTCCTCTTAATCCCCGGGATGTGATGGGTGATCCGATTGCTTGTCAGTCATATGTTGGTGTGTGTCTGTTTTTTCTTTGGTTTTTTATGTTTTGTTTCCCGTTTTTGTAACTTGGGAATTTTTTGTATTGTTTGCAGTTGAGATGGCTGGTGGCTTGACATCCTTGGCGCATCTGAAGGCGGCGATGGCCCAGGAGGAGGGGTCGTCGTCCCCGGCTACTCCCGTTTCTAATCCTGCCGTAGAGTCGCAGCCAGTTTCTCAGGAGGTGGTTTCTTCGGGTGCGCGGGCCGATACTCAAGTTTCCCCTGGCCCTGCGAACTCTCTTGAAGTCGTCGTGGTGACGGCTGCTGAGGCTTCTCGGAAGAGGAAGAGGCCTGAGGACCCGAGCAGTGAGACTTTTGAGGATGAAGGTCTTGTGCCCAGCGTGATGGATCGACGCTTCGATGCTCCGGGGTTTATTGATCAACACTTGATGCCTGGAACGGAGCCGTTTTTTGATGGCTGTGATGTTTTGTTCCAGGCCAAGTCGGTGTATCGTGCTCTCCTCCGGTCTGCCGTTGTTGTTCGGAAGGCTGAGCCTGTGATGGCTCAGGTCGGTTTGCTGGACAAGAAGCTTCGTCATTCTCATGCTGAGGTAGCCAAGTTGAAGGGGGAACTTGAGGCTGCCGAAGCTGCGAGGGAGAAGGCTGTGAAGTCTTCTGAGGAGGCCGGGTCAGAGATTCTTCGACTTGCCGAGGTTGAAACTTCGCTTCTCTCTCAGCTGGCAGAGGAGCGGCAGCGGGCTTCTGATGTAGGTTCTCAGGCTGCCATGCTTCTCGCCGAATCGGAGGCTCTAAAGGCCGAGGTTGCTGCCTTGAGGAGGGAGAAGACGGAGTTACTAGCTGATGCGAAGGACGCAATTGCGGCTACCGAGGAAACGATGAGGGCTCAAGCTTCAGTGCTGGCTCCTGGTGTGGATATGTCCGTGATGGGGGCCTTCAAGACTGTTCGCGATGGCCAGATCGTTGATCTCGAGTAGCTTTTACTTTTATCTCTTTGGATTTTTTCTTTGAACTGTGCTTTTGGATATTTTCGGATGGTCGGGGGCCGTGTATTTTGATTTTGGAACACTTTATTTTTGTTTTAATGGTACTTTATCGGCCGTTCGGGCCTTTTGTATGTTCTGTTTGTTGTTTTTGGGCCGTCCGGGCCTATCATGTATTCCGTTTTAGGCTATTTTGCTCCCTCAGACCGTCGTTTGGTCGGGTTTTTTCATGGATATCCGCGTATTTTGGACCTGGGGGGTGATCAGTTCCCCAGTTGTGGCCGTGTTTTCGTTCCGTTTTTTGGGACGTTTAGGAAAATATAAATAGCTGTTTTATTGATGGTTGGGCCTCGTTAAAACCCTCCATTGGTGGCGGGAAAGAGTACCCGAGTTTAAAACTTAGATGAAATAAAAACACTTAGAATTTGCATACAGGTAGGAGAAGTACAAAAACATAGATGAGGGCAAGGGTGCGACCTTGTGGGTTGGTCTGGGCGTAGTATCGTCGCAAGTTGGCGGCGTTCCATGTTCTCGGGACTTCGTCGCCACTGAGCCGTTCGAGTTTGTACGCTCCTTTTCCGATTACGGCCTTGATTCTGTATGGTCCTTCCCAATTGGGGGTGAGCTTCCCTTCTCCTGGGGTCGGGGGACCGATGTCGTTTCGTCGTAAAACGAGGTCGTTGGCCGCGAATTCTCGCCGGATGACTCCGTGATTATATCTTAGGCTGATTCTTTGCTTTAGGGCTAGTTCTCTGAGATGGGTTATGCTTCTTGTTTCGTCAATAAGGTCTCGTTCTGCTTCCTCGTCGTTACCTCCGACCGTTTTTCTGGGGCTTGGGTCTCCGATTTCTACCGGGATGACCGCCTCAACGCCGTATGTTAGTCGGAAAGGTGTTTCTCCCGTTGTTGTTTGGGGTGTGGTTCGGTATGACCATAGGACCGATCCGAGCTCGTCGGCCCATAGTCCTTTGGCTTCGTCGAGCTACTTTTTAAGTCCTTTGACGATTATTTTGTTCGCGGATTCCACCTGTCCGTTTGTCTGAGGGTGTTCTACCGAGCTGAAACGGTGGGATACATGTAGCCCCTCTAAAAATTCTTTGAATTTTTTGTCGGTAAATTGGGTTCCGTTGTCCGAGATAACGATCTCGGGGATCCCGAATCGGGTGATGATCTGTCGCCAGAGGAATTTTCGGCATTGGGTTGCCGTTATGGAGGATAGGGGTTCGGCTTCAATCCATTTAGTGTAGTAGTCTATGGCGACGATGAGGTATCTAAGCTGGCCGGGTGCCGTTGGGAAGGGTCCGACGAGGTCGATGCCCCAAGTGCCGAACGGCCGTTCTGCCGATATGGTGCTGAGCTGGTGCGGTGTGGCTTGGTGGATATTGGCGTGCCTTTGGCATTTGTCGCAGTTTTTAACTATTTGTATGGAATCTCGGATAACCGTGGGCCAGAAGTAGCCTGCTCTGATGACTTTTTGGGCTAAAGTCTTGCCCCCGACGTGGTGACCGCAGCAGCCTTCGTGGATTTCACGGAGTATGTACTCCGTATTCTCGGGTTCTATGCATTTGAGCAAGGGCTGCGAGAATCCGCGTTTGTACAGCTGTCCTGCGACAATGGTATAGTTGGCGGCTTCCCTTTTTATTCGCTTTTCTTCTTTGGGATCTGGTGGCAGTGCTCCATTGAGGAGGTATTGCAGGATCGGGTAGGTCCAAGATCTCTGGTTTGAGATTGTCAGGTGAGCGCTGATTGTTGTTGACACGGAAGGTGTCTTAACGACTTTCTGGATTAACGATTTGTTGCCGTGTCCGGGTTTGGTACTGGCTAGCTTGGAGAGTAGATCTGCTCTGGCATTTCGTTCCCTAGGGACGTGCCGTATGGTGACGTGTTCGAATCCTTCTCTTAGTTCGTTTACCTTGGCGAGGTATTGTTGGAGTAGGGGGTCTCGTGTCTGGTAGTCTCCGTTAATTTGGGAACTGACTACTTGTGAATCGGTATTTACTTCTAGGACCTTTGCTCCGACTTCCTGGGCTAAGGAAAGGCCTGCCAAGAGGGCCTCGTATTCTGCTTGGTTGTTTGATACCGGGAATTCGTATCGTACCGATTGTTCGATCGTGATTCCGTCTTGATTTTCGAGTATGACTCCGGCGCCTCCGTAGGTGGAGTTTGATAAGCCGTCGACATGTAGTTTCCATGAATCGGGGGTAAGCTTTCCCGGGGTCATCTCGGCGATGAAGTCGGCCATAGCTTGTGCTTTGATTGCATTTCGGGGTTCGAATTTGATCTGGAATTGAGATAGTTCGATGGACCATGCTAGCATTCTTCCGGCTAGGTCGGGTTTCTGCAACACTTGTTTGACCGCTTGGTCGGTTCGAACCGTTACGGGGTGAGCTTGGAAGTATTGTCGTAGGCGTCGGGAGGCTGTAAGGAGTGTGAAAGCTAGCTTTTCTAAGCGTGAGTAGCGGGCTTCCGCGTCCTGTAGGACTTTGCTTATGAAGTATATGGGTTTTTGTTCCTTTTTCTCGTTTTCACGGACGAGTGCTGCTGCGAGTGCCTCTTCCGTTATGGAGAGGTATAAGTAAAGTGTTTCCCCTGTTTGGGGTTTGGCGAGGATTGGTGGTTCCGCTAGGACCCTCTTGAAGTGTTGGAATGCTTCTTCACATTCCGTCTCCCATTTGAAGGGGGCTTCTTTTTTCATTAGTTTGAAGAAAGGGGTCGCTTTTTGGGCCGATGCCCCGAGAAAGCGTGACAATGCCGTTAGTCGGCCGGTAAGCCTTTGGATGTCTTTAAGGTTTTTGGGGCTTGTCATCTCGAGGATGGCACGACATTTCTCTGGGTTTGCTTCGACTCCGCGTTGCGTAATCATGAAGCCGAGGAATTTCCCTGCCTCCATTCCGAAGGCGCACTTTGCCGGGTTGAGTCGCATTTGGTGCTTTCGTAGGGTGTTCATTATGACTTTGAGGTCGTCGGTTAGTTGTTCGCCGGATTCGGTCTTGGCGAGCATGTCGTCTATGTAGACCTCTAATTTGTTACCGGATAAGTCTCGGAATATCTTGTTAACCAGTCTTTGATAGGTTGCCCCAGCGTTTTTTAGGCCGAAGGGCATTACTGTGTAGCAGTACGTCCCGTCTGGGGTGATGAATGCTGTTTTCTCTTCGTCTGGTCGGTGCATCGGAATCTGGTTGTATCCGGAGTATGCGTCCATGAAGCTGAGGTATCGGTGACCGGATGCGGCGTCTACCAATCCGTCGATGTTTGGTAGGGGGAAGGCGTCCTTTGGACAGGCTTTGTTGAGGTCCGTGTAGTCGACGCACATTCGCCATTTCCCATTAGATTTTTTCACTAGTACGACGTTGGCTAGCCAAGTCGTGTAGGGGAGTTCTCGGATAAAGTTGGCCTCGAGTAGGGCTTTGACTTGTTTTTTGACCTCGGTGGCTCGGTCCGGTGACATTTTTCTTCTCCTTTGTGCTATTGGTTTGGCTTTGGGATCCACGGCTAGACGGTGAGACATTAGGTCGGGGCTTATTCCCGGCATGTTGGCCGGTGTGAATGCAAACAGGTCCCTATTTTGTTTCAGGAGTTGAGAGAGCTCCTCTTTGAGGTCGTATGGGAGGTTCCTGTTAATGAAGGTGTACTCATCCTTGGTTTGCCCTATTTGTAATTTTTCCATATCCCCTTCTGGTTCTGGCCTGGGTTGGCCGTCTTGTCGGGCATCCAGATCGGCTAGGAATACACCGGCCGCATCCCGTGATTTCTTCCTTAGGGCTAGGCTGGTGTTGTCGCATTCGGCTGCGACTTCTCGGTCTCCGTGGATGGTGCCGACGGAGCCGTCGTTGGTTCTGAATTTCATAAGGAGGTATTTGGTAAAGATAACTGTGGAGAAGTTGTTGATTGTTTTCCTTCCGAGAATCACGTTATAGGCTGTGGAGTCTTTTAGGACTACGAATTCAGATAGAATTGTCTTCTTTTGGCTGCTCGTTCCTATGGTGATGGGGAGTGTGATTGAGCCGTCTGGTTTGAGGAAGTTGTCTCCGAGTCCCGTGACGCCGTGGCGGTGTGTTTGGAGGTTGTCGTTGCGGAGTCCGAGTTTATCGAAGGCTCCCCGAAAAAGGATGTTTGAGTCTGCCCCGGTGTCTACTAGTATTCTTCGTACGAGTCCTGTTCCGATTCTAGCTGAGATGACGAAAGGGGCGTCCTCGGCTGAGGTGCCGTGTTGGCAGTCCTCTGGTAAGAATGTTATCGTATTGTCGGCCGCGGAGATTGGGACTTGGTTCCTTACAGCCATTATCTTGAGGTCTTTTTTCATTGTTAGTTTTGACTTGCTTGATACGTCTTTGCCTGTGATGACGTTCACTATGATGGTTGGATCTTCCTCTGGGCTTTCCCTCGGGGGTTGCTTTTGGGTTCTCGGGTTGCGTCCTTCCCTCTCCGACGACCTGTCTCTCTCCGCGCGTCTCGGTTCTCTGATGATTTTGGCGAATTCTGGGAGTTTGCCGTCTCGTATGGCTTGTTCAATGGCGTCTTTAAGGTCGAAACAATCTTGTGTTCTGTGACCGTAACCTCGGTGGTATTCGCAGTAAAGGGTCTTGTTGCCTCCTGTCCTTTCCTTGAGTTGCCGTGCTTTCGGAATGATGCCTCGATCTGCTATTTGGTGGTATACCTCGGTAATTGGTGCTGTCAGGGGCGTGTAGTTTGAGAATTTGCCTATTCTCGGTGGTCGGCTGGTCGGCCTGGGGTGGTCCCGTTGATTCTCTTTGGGTGTTGGGTTTTGGTGAGAAGCCGAGTTGCCGCGCTGGGCGTTGCCGTGCTGCCGTTTGTTGGCGGCAACGACCTGGCTGACTTCTTCGTCGTTTATGTAATCTTTGACGACGTTCTGGATCTCATGCATGGTCCATACTGGTCTGGTGGTGAGGTGTTTGCGAAAATCTTCGTTCATTAGCCCATTGGTCAGGCAAAGGCTTGCGACGGAATCCGTGAGTCCGTCGACCGTTAGGCATTCGTCGTTGAAGCGGTCGAGGTATTTTCTTGTGGATTCTTCTTGTTTTTGCGTGACCCCTAGTAAGCTGAT
Source organism: Arachis ipaensis (assembly GCF_059453495.1). Classification (NCBI taxonomy): domain Eukaryota; kingdom Viridiplantae; phylum Streptophyta; class Magnoliopsida; order Fabales; family Fabaceae; genus Arachis; species Arachis ipaensis. Next base: position 29,469,857 of record NC_142438.1, on the reverse strand, counting down.
GGGGTGTTTGGCTTTGGTGATCCTAGTAGTGAACTGGGCCATGAACTTTCGTGTAATATCGTGGAAGCTGGCTATGGATCCGTTCGGGAGGGCGTTGAACCATTTGATCGCTGGCCCGGCGAGGGTTACCGGGAAGGCTCTGCATCGGACCGCGTCGGCCGCTCCTTCTAGGTTCATTCTGGCCTCAAAGGCCGTTAGGTGTTCTTGGGGATCCTTAGTTCCATCGTATTTCATATCGGTAGGTTTGTCGAAGCCTTTGGGGAGTTTTGCCCTCAGGATTCTTTCTGTGAAGGGTGTAGCTCCCATTATTGTATGGTCGTTCCTCGTGCGTTTGGTGTTTCGGTCCCTCCGATCTTCGTCTGAGTAGTGTTGATAACTCAGATCTTGAGAAGCGCTGCGGTTATGTTTCTTGTTGTATCGCCGTTCTGGCGATTTCTCGCGTCTGTGATCGCGTGTTGAGCTGCGACCGTCTCTTCTGTCGTGTCGTCGGGTTGGCGACCTTCCGCGGCGAGATCCTGATCTGGAGGTTGCATGGCTTCCGTGCTCGTTGTTATGTTTTCCTTTATCGGTTATCTTGCCTTCGAGTTCTTGGACTCGGAGGCAGAGATCCTGGATGATCTGCGCTGCTCTGTCGCTGGCTTTTTCAGGATGTCGTCGGTTCGTGATGTCGTGATCGTTCGCGTTTTGAATAGTGCTTGCTATTCTTGCTTGGTTCGTTATTTCACGGTGCTCGGGGGTTGGGTTAATTGGTTGAGAGTCATCCTGGCTTGAGGGGGTTTCCTCCAGGACGTCCCCCATTGGGTCCAGCTGGCGCAGGATCCCCACAGACGGCGCCAATGTACGAGATGTCTCTGGTACGGTTTGAAGGGTGGATCAGGAACCCGCGGACAGTGCTGGAGCCGGGTCGTTTGACGGGAGCAATGGGAGTGGTACCTGCAAAGACACTCCGACGCTCAAGTCAGAATGGATCTAAGAGGTAGAAAGTATGAGGAATGAATGAATACCTGGGGGACCTGGGTCCTCTTATTTATAGGTGATGGTGAATATCTTATCTTATCTTATTTGGTTAAGATAAGAGAGATATTTGGGTTAGAGGCTTTGAAGGGCCGGTGTTTGGGCCTTCGGGTTGAAGCGGGTTGTCTCCGGGTAACCGAGTATGCGGGATCCGTGGGTCGGATCCGTAACAAGATAAAAAATTAAATTTTAAATTTTAAATAATTGAATTTAATTTATTTGAAGTGAGGTCATTTAAAATTTAGAATAGAAGTATATTATATATAAATATAATTGTTTTAAAAAAATTAAAATTTTAATGGGGCAAGTAAGTGCTCTCCTCATTTCCTATGTAGGTCCGTGCCTAGGGATGGCAAAATTTTTCGAGACGCGGGGATCCCTGCGGGGACTGTCCCAAATGGGGATCCGATTGTGGAGAATTTTTCTCACGGGGATGGAGATGGGGGACAAAATTCTCCCGAAGCAGGCGCGGGGACCCGAGCGGGGATCCCCGCTCCGTCCCCGCTATTCTCCGAAATTTATGAATTCCTTGAATTATTCTTAATAGTTTATTTCTCATATATGTTTTTTAGTCATTTCTCACACACACACACACATATATATATATAGAAACCCAAAATTCCTAATCTTTATTTGCATAACCCCTCTTTAATTCAGAGATCCCTAAGGCTGTCCATACTCCATCCAACCTCTCTGCAATCACCCCCTTGTCACCCTTCTCACCGCATCGTCACACCTCACCGTGCCATCACCCTTACCGCGTCGTAATTTCTATTTGCGGCATTCCCTTTCGTAACTCTGCCGTCGTGTCCATTCTCCTCTCTGTTACCGCGTCTCCCACCTCGTCCACTGCTTTTTCCTTTGGCTCGTCGTTGCGTCCCCCCATTGCGTTATTTCGAAAGAAGTCACCATCGTGTCATTTAGACTTTTTGTATAAAATCTTGCAGTTTTTATATAAGATAGATACTTGTAGCTCTATTCATATGAAAATTAATAATTAGTTAGAACTATTATGTAGATAGGGAATGGGATCCCCGCGGGGAATGGGGCCCCGTGGGAATGGGGATGGGGAACAATATTCCCCCACGACGGGGAATGGGGGCGATTAAATTTCTTAAATACTCTCGTCTTAACATTTTTACATATAAACCTGGAAAATGATCATTCCATTATCAAAAAGTATTTTTGATAATGCCACTTTAAATATCATTTTTTGGCATTGTATGCTTTTACGAATTTATAAAAAGAAAAAATGAAATGACATTATCAAAATAAGAATTATGGCAATATCATTTCCTATAAACCTAAATGCCTAATTTTATCTAGTGATGATAATAAGGTTTGCAACTGTTACCGCTGGTGGAGAAAAGCAGAAATGCAAGGCAGAGGAAGACTACGAAAGTAAACAATTTAGAAACCCAATCAGCCATGTCAATGGGAGAAAGACACAGAGATCCGTAAAGCGGAGGGAGTGAAGTGTGTTATGCTCATTACGATGGAGCATACTATTTATATAGTTCCGATGACAAAAACCTATATAATGTGTGAAAAACCCGCTAATTGTTCTTTTTTTTCTAAGACGATAAGTTTAGTTAAAATATAAATCTATGATATTTAGTTATTTTCAAATCATATTAATTTCTACTTCTTACGTATTTTAAACAAAAAAAAAATTTAATTCTTAAATCAGATCAATTCTAGTTTCAAAAGTTCTGAACAATTCGTATACATTTGGAATCATTCGGACCGTGGCACATCCCCTGACCCTAACGGGCTCATGACAATTGTTGACATCTAAGTAAAATTAAATAAATAAATCACAGAAACGGGGAAAATCCCATGAAATAGAAAGAAAATAAAAGGAAAACTAAAGTTATAATTTTAGATAGATATAGAAGAATGCAAGGTTACGCTGTGTATGAAATTATATTATAAATTACATTTAACAATCGTGTGTAAAAATATGCATGAACTTCGTAGGGAATTCAGTTAGATAATATCCAATATTCTTCTATTTAATAAAAAAATGTAAAAATATTAAGTATAAATTTAAAGATATCAAATGATATACGGACTGCAAATTACCTAAGATTCCACAGTGCCGGCTTTGATCGGCCGGTAAGAAGACCAAGTCATGCTTAATTGCTTATCGTGCATTCTCATATATATTCCTAGGCTAAGTTTTAAAATAGTTGGATGAGAGATATGCCTTAATAGATTAACAAAAAGGAATTATCTAGCTTTCTAATCTATTTCAAAACTTTTAATGATATAAAATTAAATTGAATTCTATTAAAAATTAAATTTTAGTCAAAATTAAATTAAATTTTAATATTTAAAATAAATTAATAAAATTATTAAATTTAATTAAATTTTAATATTTAAAATATTTAACAAATAAGTTAAAATTTTATATTAAATATATTTATTATTTATTAAATTATACAAAATAATTAAGAGTGGTAATTTTTAATTAAATTTTTTTAATTAAAATTTGTTTACCTCTTTTAAAAAAAATAAAAAAAAATATAGAGAATATATCTAATGAGGATGAGTTGTTTTATTTATATGAGAATGTGATAATGCAATTATTATTATTGAAAGTTCTACGTCCATGTAAAAATTACATTGATGTTATCCAAGTATCTTCCACTACACGCGTTTTACACTTGTTTGTTTTACATGCGCCTCATATAATGTATATAACGTAATCCTTCTTTTGCGTGATCAACCTTTCTCAACATAAACATTGTTCTCTTCTCGCGTTTTCTTTCTTCTTCTTCTTCGATCTTCTTCTTCTTCTCTTCTGTTCGCATTCTTCTTCTTGTTCTTCTTCTTCTTTTTCTTTCTCTTCTTCAACCTAATTAAATTTGTTGTTCTCCTCTGGTCACGTCATTTTCTCTGCATTATGGATCTGGATTGACTTCAACATAATTAGCTTCGTCGTTCTTCTTCTTCTTCGTTTTCTTCGTCGATATGCACTTCTGAATTGAAACAATGAATGAATCAACTTTAAATCAGTTGAATGAGTGCGATTTGGATAATTCTTCTGAAACGCATCAATTTGATGAAGTTTGGATTATTGAATTTTGAATCGAATTCAATGGAATGCAATTGCTAATTTTATTTGAATTGAATTGAATGGACTGAGGTGATCTGTATCTGGATTGAATTGAATTGAATTGATAATATGTAAATTGTAGACAGAGTTGTTTCAAATTTGGTTTTGTATAATGGTTTCGTTCACTGTGAGTAACTATTCGGTTCGGTAAGTACTATAAAGTTTCACCATGTCCATGTGTTCGGTTCGGTATGCAGAAAGGAGTCTAAAAAAATTAGATGAATATATTCTGTTTTGTTCCCTAAGCACTATATAATTGTTTCACCGTAATTAAAATTTTGGTTTACCGTATTTAAGATTTCGGTTCACCGTGCAGACCAACTGTGTTGTGGATGAAAATTTTGTCCCAAAGGTGGGAATGATTTTCAAGATACTAGAAGAAGCTGAAAAGTTCTACAAACATTATTCCAAACTTGCCAGTTTTTCTACAAAAATAAGGAACACGACTCGAGACGGAGACAAGATTAAGAATCAACTAATTGTATGACCAGAGAGGGGAGGTGGAAATCCAAGATATCTCCAACTTTGAAGACAAACCCTTCAGCTGGGTTAAATTGTCCGGCCAGAATTTACGTACATATAATGAAGGATGTTGGTCTTTAGACAATTTCCAAGTTGTTTTGAATCACTCACATCCTTGTTGTCCAAATCAGGCTGAGATGCTCAAACAACATAGAGAGCTTAGCATGTTCGTCCGTCGCACCATCGAAACCCACGAGGAAGCCAAAATTAGACTGAGCAAAACTTACCAATCATTTGTGACAGCAGCTGGCAGCCACGGTGAACTAGATTTTATAGAAAAAGACGTTAGGAATTACATCACAAGGGAAGTACGGAATATTTTCGAAGAAGACGATGCGAAAGAATTTGGGAAGTACCTAGTGGGGTAAGTCTTAAAGTTGTCTCTAACGTTTGAATCGTCCTATTTAAGTCTCTAACGTTTTAAAATTGACTCAATATTGTCCTACCGTTAGGAATCTATTAATGGAATTAACGGCGGGACAAAATTGAGATAATTTTGAAACGTTAGAGACTTAAATAGGACGAAAACGTTGGGGACAAAAATGATACATAGAAATAAATTTTAATTTTATCCTTCACTAATATCAATTTTTTACGGTACATAGTTGTTCAATTATTTTTTAATCACATTTAAGTAAATTATACTTAATCACATTATTTTGATTCTAAATAATTTTTTTTAATAATTTTACTCTTAAAGATTTTTATTCATCATGAAATATTTGTAAAATGACTAAAATCACATTACTTTATTATATATGTATCATTTTTTTCCCACAAATTTATGTACTAGTCATTCAACAAACATTTTATGATGAGTAAAAATTTTTAAGAATAAAATTATAAAAAAAAATAAATTTATTTAGAATAAAATTAATGTGATTAAGTGTAATTTACTTAGATGTGATTAAAAATAATTAAATAATTATGTACCATAAAAAATTGATATTATTGAATGATAAAATTAAAATTTATTTCTATGTATCGTTTTTGTCCCTAACATGCTCGTCAAAAATCCCGAACGTTTCAAAATCGTCTCAATTTTGTCATGCCGTCAATTCCATTAATAGATTTCTAACGGCAAGACAACATTGAGTCAATTTTAAAACGTCAGACACTTAAATAGGACGATTCAAATATTAAAAACAACTTTGAGACTTACCCCAAACGTTGGGGAGAAAAATGATATTTTACTCTAAAATTAAAAATACTTTATATACATATATGAGATATATGAGATTAACGTTACATAATATGTATTAACTTTATACATATATTATACTTTACGTATATAATTAATTATCATAATTATTAATAAATTAAATATGATTTAATGATTTAATATAATCATTTAAATAATAATTAATTAAATAATTATGCTAAATTAATATTAAATATTATTATATTAAATATTATTTAAATAATTTTATAAATTAATTTAATCTCAAATTATATATTGTGTATTGTTATATATGAAGTTATTAATTAATTAAGTGAAGTCACAATAGGGACTAAAATTAATTCCTTTAAATGAAGAAGTGAGAGATGCTTTGAATTCTTATTTATTGTTTATGATGCAAAAACTGATGTGGAGTTACTTTTTATGACAGGTGTGACATAAATAAAGACTGAGATGAATTCTTTGCTGAAGATGGTCTTAGTTTATATATATATATATATATATATATATATATATATATATATATATATATATTAACTCTTCCATTTAGTGCCTTTTTCACGAGTCTCTCTTATTGAAAACTTACCAAAAGCACTTCCATCCCCATCCCCCCAACTTTTGTTGCTACTGTCTTGAATGTGTCATCGTTGGCGCATACCGACCGATGAGAGTGCCAGTGTCAACTCTTCATGAGAGAGGAGGAAGTGAGGAACCATGTCCATATTATTGTATTACATATGATGCAATACTTTGGACTTGCCTAACCAAAATATATACACAATTTTGAATTTTTTTTTTCCTCCACGTTGTCAGGAACACTTCCACTTTACAACAAATTTCAACCATCTCATTTATAATGAAGTAACTTAGAACACAACCTGAATGAAAATCAGGCTGGTTCCATTAGCGGCATACATATGGTATTACAAAAGAATGAATGATTGTTCCCTGCATGGGCAAAAGACCAAGAGATCTAACTTAACTATCCTTTGACAATACAAGGCGGTCTTGGCCTTCGACAAGCTTTGCAGAACGAATAATATCACCAGTTTTTATCTGGGGTAGGATATCTCTCCCATTAGTTGTGTATCTGCATATTTTAATGGCATAATAAACAATGGAGGACAAATTTGACTCTGAAATTGATTATATAGCAAGGTTACAAGTAGGCGCTTACCCGAAAACCGAAAATTGTCCTTCATCAAATGATATCCCTCCCAAGCCAGCCTAGAACAAAGAAAAAACTTACACGAAATAAGGAATGAATTCAGTGGGTAAAAAAAGCAACTACATCTAGAGAAAATCTCGAGAGCCAACATTACACAACCAACATTTAGCTTAAAGAAGAAAACATCTGAAAATCTTTAAAACAAGAACCTGTGAAAACTCAATTAGAAGAAACATCCGAAATCCAAACTCAACAAAAATTCATTTTTAGTAGATTTAATACTGGGTTTGTTTGGCAATCCATTGTAGTATTGGCTGAAATTGGTTGTTATAGTGTTGGTTCCCTAGTGTTTACTCTTACATCTAAGCAAAGCAATTCAACTTCCACCTTTCACTAATATCTTGACTTTTATAACAGAAGTAAGTAAATCTAACGGATGCAGGGGGGAAAACGACGGATTACTTACACTTCGTTTATCATAGAGATAGAAGAAAAACTGATAAGGCGATGAATACTCATCAGAGACTTCATTATGCGCCATAGCTACTGCCCCGTAAACAGATAGAGGAAGAACTGGAAGTTCTCCATCCTTTTGCAATATTCATATGCAAGAAAACAAATGAAATCAGTATCACAAATGCCTGTCAAGTCATGTCTGCTGCAAAAACTCTCTGCCAAGATATAAAGGTTAAAATAAAATCAAACCTGCACACTCAGCGTTGTTTTGTAAAGGGGCTCGAATTGTCCAGAGGGCATTATTTCCAAGGGAACACTGAAACCACTGTTCTTATCAGCTCCATTATCTGATAGAATAGCTTGGTTGGAAGTGCTGAGCTTCGCACCATCATAAGCTCCATCCATCACCTGAAGGATATATAACCACTGTGAGTGCTATTTCCAGCAGATTGTACAGTCCATTAATTTAACATTTAAAACACCAAGACTTGAAGAAAGGTAATGCAATATAAAATTTCAAGTGCACAAACAGAGCTTCTAGACTCTGGTCAAAAGAAATTCAAAATTCCAAACAAAAGGACAGGTTCAGTCCATGCGAAAATTTCTGTAACATTTGCACTCCGGCTTTGGGTTAGGGTCTTAAAGCAAACATTTTGGTTCATTTCCCATCTAATTATTAAAGCTAACTTTTACACTTCAAAATTATACATATAAAACCATTTATGCACTTCAACTAAATTCTACTTAAAAGTTCAAGTTTTTAGTAGAAATGGTTTATAAGATGGTATGAGACTCTATGATCAAAAAGTCTAGAGTTCAATCTTTTTTGTCCAAATTCTTCTAAACAAAAATCCAAATTTCAACATAAGATATGGGTTGGCCTATGCATGGTCCACACTTCAAGCCCAAAATAGGTTTTTGCATTAAGGGACATAATAAAAACTTGAGCTTTTAAGAGAGATGATTTATGATAAGGATAAATTTTCTGCACATTTAATACTCAAAATAAAAATAAAAATAAATAAATAATTCTGAACAAATTAAACATGGTATTCAATCGAATGCAACTTCTCCTTACACGGAAACTGTTACTAGAGCCGTGGCAAAGGTTGAGCATTTGGAAGCCACTCTTTTTCTGTTTAAACCATTAACCCCATAGACCAGGATTAAATGGATGGTTAAGAAACCTTGAGTATTTTTCTCAAGAGGCAAAAAGGATTTATTTATCTTTTTAAAAATAAATAAATAAATAGCTAATTGACTGCATAATTAAAATAGTAGCATGAAAAAATTGAGAGATACAGGATGTGATGATGGACACATTAGCCAAAGATACAAAACTATTCAAGTAAAGAGCATTCATTACTTATTTATTGCACTCAGAACTAGAAAAACTGAATGGATTAATCATCAGAGATGACGAAAATCAAGAGTGGGAAATGTCGTCTTTGCCAAGGAATAACAATCGACAATATTGATAGGGCTGAAGTACTGCTCAACTACCTTACCAGTTTTGCAAAATTCCCTGCAGTTAATGGAGCAGAGTATCCATCAATAACAACCTGACATCAATGGTTAATCATGAAGGTTAATCATCTATGAACAACTGAACCAATTTTTTAAGTATGTTGTATACGTATACCACCTCTTCTGTCAAACAGCTAACCATGGAGGAAAGCATATGGAGTGAGTTATACCTGAATGGTGGCAGTTTTTTTTGATTCACCACCAACTGGAGAAAATGTTGAACCATCTCCTTTCTCAATGGTAAACTCAACAGTTCCTCTCCCTGAAAGCCTACAACAAATTTTAGAAAATATTGATTTTCCTCGCACACTATCTAATTCCCCAAAAACATGAGCTATGAGTGAAGTGTTAGTATATCATTTATTATGTTACTCTGTCAAATGACACAATTTATGTTGAAATTTTAAGAGGTGAAGTGCTAGAACTCACAAGCATCCACTACAAAGGATCTATATACCATATCTAGGTAGTGAAATTTCAGAAGAGATACTGACCGTGGATATTGCACATATTGCTCTGGCAACAAGAAAGATATTCCCGGTGCCTGTTGGAACAATATCAAATTCAGATTATGGACATGCTCATACTGCTGTTGTGCATAAATGCAGCTATCTTTTAGAAAGATCAACTAAATATTGATTTCAAGATATTATCATATTATCTAGCAGGGCCTGCCTGTAATAACTCTAGCTCTGCTACAGTATCTAGTGCAGAAGCAAGGTTCACAGATACTTTATCTGCATCCTGTTCCTTTATAGATTGTAGAAGTGCTTGCAACCCACCCTGCGAAATATTCCCATCATTCAGACAGATTCTAAAAACATAGCTACCTATTTGACATGATATGTGAATTATATAACATTAAGAAGATTTCATTACCAAACAAAATGAACTGAAATCACTTGAATAGGCAAAGTTCAGAGTCTAGTGATTTAAACAAATACTTTTATTGCATCCAACAAGTTTTAGGTGCAAGCACAACATGTATTGGTATATATTGGATTTATAAACCAAGATTTGATCCACCTGTTCGGATACGGTTACTTGCACCAGAAGAGTGTCCTAACTTCTAACTTAAACTATGTCTACCCTCAGACATCTTTTTCGATGTTTCCACTTGTTATTTTCTTTGGTCTCCCTTTTCTAGTTATTAAGCTGCAGCACATTGAGATATTTACGAACCTTCTCTACACATGTCCAAACCACCTAAGGCAAGATTCTGCAATTGTTCTCACAATAAGTGATACATCAACATTTTCTGTAATACAACCTACTAGGAAATAAACCATATTCTATTGAATCCATCATGTGATTAGGGTGTGACATTGAAAAATAAGAATCTTAGGAAATAACTGAGAGATAAGTTTTTGTTCTTGAAACTATGCATCTATTGACTCTTTAATGTGTCTATATATTTCACAGCTGGCTGTCTCTGGAAAGGAACCCAAGAACGTAGGTTATTGGCCACAAATATTGTTCCACACCTTTTCCACCGCAACAATTTTCTTCAAATTCAACACATGTATTCCCATTCCCATCTTATCTTAGTGTATTCAACTATCCAACACGTCTACATCTTTGTAACATTTGATTGAATTTTATTGTGTCATCACCTAACACTAACATTTAATCACATACAATATAACCCATGTAAAGTAGTGTGGTAAAATTCTCTTTAATCATGAGTGGTACTTTTCAATCACTTAAATCACTTCTCCATTTCAACTACCCAACTTGAGTCTATAGTTTATTATGGATCCAAGATACTTAAAACATGCGACTTGTGGTATATCTTCCCCAATTTTCACTTCTAAGCTAGGCTTTCTACACATCATATTAAACCTACAGATTATATATGCTGCAGTACATTACTTAAACTAAAACCATCTGCCTAAATTCTGTCTACTTCTCATTTATTTCCTCTATTATAATCTTATTAGGACTATATCATCTCCAAAAACTATGCATCATGGAATCAGTTCTTAAATTTGTTCACTAAGAATGTTTGAATTTCATATTTATTGTTTCATTATTTGAATCCTCTTTTGAGGTATCCAGCATGCTTTTGTCTACAGACACAAGTTATATTGGTAAACAAGGTTTATGAGAGAAGCAATAAAGGAAAAATGACCTTAGTTTCAATATATGAATTATCCTCTAGAATATATTCTTGAAGTCGATTCAACTGAAATCATACTATTTTTGGTTTTTTTCAAGAAGGGAGGCTAGCAAAGGAATGCTGGTATTTGAAATGCCTAAAGTCATACAAATATATACATACAATCATATATTCTAGAAGTTGTCCATTTTCTGAAATACCTTTCCATCTATTAGAGATGCATGTACCAAAGAACCCTTTTCCTTCAATTCTGCTGGTATACTTGCAAGTATAGACTCCTTTTGATCTACTGCTATCTGAAGCAAGGCAGACAATTACCAAAATTAGAAGCCATCGTGCAAACATTATACAGGATGAGGTTATTGTCAAACTAAATAAAATATAAAAAATACAGGGAGATATTCTAAAGCAGTAAACACTACACATGTTCTGTATTCAACTTGTGAAGTATTCAAGTGTTTAAGCTATATACACCAAGATTTTAAAAGAACATAGGCACACCCTAATTTGGGTTTCGGTCCATTCTGTTTAACAACTAGAAAATTTAGAAAGTTTAGCCAACCAATCGTACTCCTTGACCAGCACTTGTCCACCAAGCAACAAGGTTTAATATTTGACCCTAGGCAACACCAGCCAGACAGCCATGATAGCAACTAAGCAAATAGCAACACCAGCAGAAGATGATGCAGTGCACCAAGCCAATCAAATTGGCAGTGGCAGGTACCATCACCAACAGAAACAAAGTAGAGCAAAATCTTCACATATTAAAGCAAAGCAGAGATGAGAATCAACTAGAAGAGGGAAACTTCCACAACATGGTCTGGATTGGATTTGTTTAACTTATGCAAGATGGGCGTGATCACTACTTCTAGTTCCTACAGCTAATCGTAGATGCATATTCTAGCTGCTATCTCTGGTTAGGCCGACTACTAGACTACTAGAGTTTACTTCTAGCTTTCTATAGGGGCCATAAAAGATGGTAACTCGGCCTGGGCAATCAACCAAACCACCATTTTCAAGCAAGCACGTCAATCCCAACTCTTACCTGCAATTAGAACCTGGGAGCTAAATGTATCACATCTGACAATGTGAAGTGTCAGCTCACGATTTTAATAACTTTGGTCATAATGCATATACACCAATCCAACAATCATCATTCATCACACTCAGAAAAGAAGGTAACTAGAAAAATGTTCCTTGACTATAGAGCAATTTAATAAAATAACAATTAAGTACCAGTTTCCTATACGATGACTTGATAATATGCTTGATTTAGTGACTGCAAAGCTAATTTTCCCTTAAATATTGTTAATAGGATGTCAAGAAGGACATCAAATCTAATTAGATTCCCCGATTTCTTTTATGAACCTTTTCTGTAAATAGGATTAATTGTGATATTCTTGTCTTTTTAGTTTAACTTACTTTTTAGGAAGTTTTATTATTAGCAATCTTGCCGCTATTTTGGGCTAGAATTTTCCTGTTTTCTAATTGTTCCTATCCTCTATAAAGAGGATGTATTCTATACATTCAAAAAATACACAATATTCAAACACTTCATGTAATATTCATCAAAGTGGTTATCATTAAATCAGAATTCAATTGGGAGATGAATGGAAAACATCATTCACTACAAAATTTAGGGCTCTTGAGTGCTCGGGATGCCATGAGAGCTCACTATTTCTGTGCAATTTCACGAAGATAACATATTGCTTTCCGGCAATACATTGGCAGAAAAAATTTTGTTGTTTATTTAGATGATACAATCATTTAAAGCCACAAGAAAGAAGAGCATGCATCTTACCTTGGAACGTTCTTGGAGACTCTAATGGCATAAAAGCTCTAAATTATGTTAAGAATGAGTTCTTAAGTGATCGAGTAAATTTCTTGGGTTTTACTATCTCTTCTAACGGTATGGATGTTGATCCACACTGTCCAACAAAATGTGGAAGTTAGAAGTTTCCATGAGATGGCAAGCTTCTATAGGCTTTTCTTTGGTGAAGTGGAGAGTTGAGTGAAGAGTGAAGATTCTCACTAGATTAATATAGGACATGTGCATTACATATGATCTTTCTTTTTTTTTTTTTTTTTGACCTTTACTCTTATAAAAAGAACCATCTTCACTCTTCATTCAAAAACACTCTTCACCATAGTATTACCCCAATTTGTAACTTTATTGTACAGGGAAGACTTGCTGCACATTTTGGAAGAGATCTACTACTTTAATTGAAGATCCTTTATATTAGACTCTACTAATGGACAATGATGAAAAAATTAGATGCAAATGTTGTATATGTTAAATTTCTGAAGAAACAAGACTCTAGTTATAATAGAGATCCAGTCACTAACATAGTTTAACTCTCACTTGAAAAGTCATTGTTTTGATGCAAGTGTCCAATAAGTCCAGAAGCTTATAAAAGTATATCTTTTGCCGTTTTTTCAACTAAAAATTAGAACTCTAATCATAACAGATTTCTATCCAAGAAAGTGGACTCCTCCAACACTAAACTTTATCTCATTTACCTACCCATTCTATTTGCATTAATACATTTTAGTATTTTACTGAATCCTTAAATGTAAATAAAGCTGTCATCTACATCCAATGAAGTAGTTATTTTTTCCAACATGGCAATAAGTAATTGAGTGCACATATAGAACTTCTTTAACTATCAGTACATCAAATTAACATTAACAAAACAACATTCACAAAAACAACAACAGCAAAGCCTTATCCCACTAGGTGGGTCGGCTATATGGATCAAACTATGCCGTTGAGCCATATCATGTTAAAAATAACACTTAACAAAATAATATTCACAAAAATCCATAAAAAAAAAAATCATCGTCCACAAAAATCTTAAGGAATTGAATGACATTTCTCATAAAGATTAGATAAATTAGTTGTCATCAGAAATAAAAGTAAGGAAAGAAACCTCAGAGGGAAATATTTAAACCTTTAAATACCTTCAATGCTTTCTTCACGTTCCCCTCCATTGTTCCATATGGTTTCCTCTGGGGGATCCGTAACAAGTACGAAATATCTTCCAGAGAATCCTAAAATCAGTAAAACAAAAAAATGCACATTGCTGACAATTAAAAACTATAACAAACATGTATTTAATCTTCAAAAGATGCGACAAATATCGACCTATGTTTAGATTGATGATAATGGATAAGTAATTAAGTGCAGTGGAATAGAGTCCAAGTCTCCAAGAGAGTGAAATGAAAAGACCAACAACAATATTTTTCAACTCTATTGTTTAAACAAAATAATAGTGTCTTTAGCAGTCTTTGGATACGAAGGAAGGGAAAAGAGGTATATACAAGATAGCAAAGAGTCGAGAAAGAGAGAGGAGATATTTGAATCAAGTTAAGTGCATTAAGGACAAAGATGGTGAGATTTTGGTCATAGAAGAGCGTATTAACGAAAGATGAAAGGGCTATTTTCACGAGTTATTTAATCTGGCATCATTTGATTCATGTAGTCAATCCCACCTAGTGGGATAAGACTTTGTTATTATTTGTTTTTGTATTGTTTAAAGAAAACAGGATTCTATCCCCGACATTTTGAACAAACAGGGAATAAGGGATTTTGGTGAAACTTGATAGGATCACATTCATAACTAACCATTGCATTCCCTAATAAATTCAACAATATAGACAATAGAGTTTCAATATATCCCTCTGAACTCTATTCCATTTCACCCAAAATCACTAATCCAATTGTATCCTTAAAGTGTGATTGACTTCAAACAGAATTCCAAAAATTTAATGTGACATTATACTAAGTAAATTTTTTCATATCAAATAAGTTCTTAAAAGTAAAAAATAAAAAAGAAAAAAAAACGTGACAGCACTCCATATAACTTTACCACAAGTGCAATTATTCAAGGGTCGTGTTACTACTACTATATATACTCCAGTTCATTATCAACCTTTTGCTTATGCACAATATCTATAAAATTAAGATAAATAAATTATTACTATTTTTAGTTTCTCAATTACAGTTCCAAAATATTGATATAATGAGGCAGTTTATCTAGTTATTAAATTCAGTTGGAGTAAATATTCAATTCCGTCCTTGAGATTACAAGCACGATTCAATTTAGTTCCTCACATTTCAGGGGTTCAATTTAGCCCCTGAGACCATTCTTTGTGATTCAATTTAACTCCCAATGTTATACTTTGTATTAAATCACCAAGAACAATCTAAGAAACTAAGTTGAACATCCTGAAAAAAAATCGTAACTAAACTGAAATAGACGAATACAATTTCAACGATCAAAATTGCACATTTGCTACAATTTAGTAAAAAAGAATAACCTGAATGGATTTCATGTTAGCGTTTGCAGGAATAGCCCTTCTCAAAGCAACTTCTCCGGTTCTGGGAACCTTGGTATCCGGTGAATACAGAATCGCCATTGCAGAAGGTGACAGATACGACCCTGAATAATCCCATGGTCCAACTAAAGGAAGCAAAAGAGTGATCTGAACCGACACAATTATGGCGGGAACTAAATTCTTCAACTTCAACTGCTTCACAAAACTAGCTTCTGCTGCTACTGATGCTGACGTGTCACGCTGGCCTGCCACAAGTTCCTGCAAGCACCAGAACACAAAAAGCTTCAGAGAATGCGGAACAAATTTGACAATGCAAGAGAGAGAAGTGCACGTGACGGTGACCTTTGCGAGCTCGATGGCCCTCGCAAGGTGGTTCTTGGAATTGGAGAAGCACGTGATAGTGGAAGAAGGAGAACAAGCGGGTCTGGTGCGGTAGAAGAAGGAACGGGTGGTGGTTGCTGGAGAGAAGGATGAAGAAGAAAGCTCGCGAGTGAGGGAAACGGTTAAGGAAGAAGAAGAGAAAGAGAGTGACATTGTTGAGAAGGTGCAACCTTTTGCTGTGGTGATTGCGTTTGAGCGTCTAATCCATTAGAGAGAAGAGGACGACTCGTGTGTGGAAGAAGGAACACGTCCTCCTGTGGCTGTCGTCGACGTGGATGCGCAACGACGTCGTTGCCAGTTTCCTTGAAACTGAAGTATAAAATTACGAAAAAATAAATAAAATAAAGGACAATTTATTAAAATAAAATAATTGAATTTTAAATTTATGAGATTGTAATTTTTTACATGTTTGTAACTTTTATTTATTCTATATTTATCGTTATAGTCTTGTCTACGACGGCTAGGTATAATACGAGCTTTTTTCTTTTTTCAGATCAGGTAAGGATAGGTGATTAGCTCAATAAATTTTTAAAGTTTTGAAAATTTTATTCATATTTTTGAGTCTATTGAATTTGACATTCTTTTTTGAGGATTGCAAATAAGGGTAGAAATTTCAAAGTCGATCTTGCTAAAAATTTACATAAGGCAACAAATTTATCATTTAACTTCTGAACTTTCTTTAGACAGGTCAAGCTTTTCATCTCTATGACAACCCTATATTTCTCTGAATTGGCTTTAATGGCTCTTTGAGTGAGCATAAATTCCAAGAATTTCTCGACTTTCACTGCAAATATGTACTTTGTGGGATTTGCACCTTGTGGGATTTAATCGCATCACATGCTGTCTTATCGTGTCAAACACTTCTGCAAGGTCGGATAGTGGATTGGCTTCCTCCTTGATCTTAACAAGCATGTCATTCACGTAAACCTCAATTAATTTTCCGAAGTGAGATGAGAACACTTTGTTCATTAAGCATTGATGTGTAGTCCCAATATTTTTCAACCCAAAGGACATTACTACGTCTAGAAGCGTTATGTTTTCTCCTGGTCTAGCTTATATATCAGAATTTAATTATATCCTAAGTATGCATTGATAAAGGATAGGTATTTATAACTCGATGTTGAGTCTACCAGAGCATCAATACTGGGTAGAGGATAAGGATCCTTGGGACAGACTTTGTAAAGGTTGGTATAGTCGACGCACATTCTTCATTTTCCGTTCTATTTCTTCATGAGTCCCACATTAGCAAGCGATAACGGATATTTTACCTCCCTTATGAACCCAGCTTCAAACAGTGTATGGACTTGCTCTTCTACAACTTCTGCTCTTTCGAGATTGAACTTTCGTCGTTTCTACTAGACAGGTCTTGAACCCGAGTAAATAACAAGCTTGTTGTCGGGATAGATTTCAGGCATGTTAGAGGCTTTCCAAACGAAGAGGTCGAAATTTTTTCATAGGAGCTTAACGAATTCTTGTTTTAACTACTCTTCTAGGTTAGCCCCTACATTTGTTGTCTTCCCAACCTCATCCCCGATATGAACCTCTTCAATTTTTCCTTCAAGTTGGGGTCTCAATTCCTTTTGAACTCGGATACCTTCAAACTCTATGGTATTGACTTCTTTCCCTTTTGCATATCCTCGTAGATTCAAATTTTCGTTGTAACACCTTCTCGCTAGTTTCTAATCTCCTTATATAGTTTTTATTCCCTCAGGAGTAGGGAACTTAATGCAAAGATGAGGATTTGAAATTACTACCGCAAGTGGATTTAGCGTTGACCGACCTATTAAAGCGTTGTAGGCAGATGCTACATCCACCACAATGTAGTTTATGCTTAAGGTTCTTGTTTTTAATCCCTTACCAAAGGTAGTGTAGAGAGAGACAAACCCAAGAGGTCGAATAGGGGTATCTCCCAGACCAAAGAGAGTATCTGTATATGCTCTCAAGTCTTTTTTCTCAAAACCCAGCTTATCAAAAAACTGGTTTGAATAGGATATCTGTCGAGCTCCCTTGATCTATTAAAGTTTTATGGAGGTTTACATTGGTGAGGATCATTGTGATTACCACTAGGTCATCGTGCCTGGGTATTACTCCTCGTGTGTCTTCTTTGATGAAGGCAATTGTGGGTAGGTCGGGTATTTCAGCATATTTTCTGACCTAATACACTTCTTTTAGGTGCCTCTTCTGAAAAGATTTTGTTATCCCCCCTCCCCCTCGACAAATCCTCCAACAATCATGTGGACATGCCTTTTCAGGAATTCTTGGGAGTTGATGCGGGCCAGATGTCGGTTTAGAATTTCTCAAAAAGAATCGCGTTGCAAGTATAGTTCCAAACTAACAAATTACCCATATCAAAGTTTAATTTGTTTGTCACTAAGTCAAACCAATAAAAATCGAGAGTATTAGATCTTGGGTCGTCTCTCAAAAGAATTGCAGTGAGGTGTGCGTATTATTAGTTATGAGAACAGGGGGTTTGAAGGTAAAAATGCAAGAAATTAAATTGCAAAAAAGTAAAGATAACAACTAAAGGAATATGAATGCTAAAAGACACTCCTAGCAAAGATTGAGAATCAATGTTTTCTAATCAAGTCATTGACCACAAATATAGTGATTACTTAAAGTTAATCTCATTTCGTCATCCCCAACATCTGGAGAAAGTCAAATAGGCATAGTCAGTCTTAATCCATAGGTCTTACTCGTCAATGAAAACAAGAACAACTAATAACGCTAAATCACCAATCAATATTGGACATCAATAACTCTCGTGTCACTAACCATGACATGACAATTATAAGAGCAAATCCAATTAGTAAACATCTAATGGTGAGATAAGTCAACTGGGTTTAATCAATCTTAATCTATAGGTCTTACTCGTTAATGGAAACGAGATTAATTAAAATCTCTAAATTAACAAGTAATTTAGACATTAATGACTCAAGGTCACCTCAATTACTCAATTCCATGCCAGGAGTGTAAAAATCCACCCTAAAACTAAGAGAAACATTTTTACAAACACTTGAAAGACAAAAAAAAGTAAAATATGATAAAATAAGAAGAATAATAAAATCTAAAGCTACCAAATCTAAGATAACAATAGTCATAATTCAAAACAAGCATCAAGAAAATATAAAACATTAAATGACATTAAAGAAAGCAAAATCCAACAAGAGTTCATAAAACTAAAAGTAACAAAATAGAGAAATTAACAAGTAAAGCTAAGAGAATTAAGATACTAGAACAATAAAAAGTAAGAAAAACTAAATTAAAACAAGATCAAAACCTAAATCTAGGAAGAAAACTAAACCTAAAATCCTAAATTCTAGAGAGAAGAGAGAGTTTTTCTCTCTAGAATTCTAACCTAAAACATGACAAAAACTATTCTAATTGCTCTCTCCTTGTTTCTTCTTGAGTTTGACTTGAAATATTTCAGAAAGGAGTTGAAATTGGGCTTGAAAAGGCCTTGAAATCGCCAGCCACGTGTTTTCTTAAGTGAACCACGTGCCTTCAGTCATGCGTACGCATATGCCATGTGTACGCGTAAGTTGGGCAAAAAGTAAGTCATGCGTATACATGAGGCATGCGTACGCACGACCATGAAATGCTCCAAAATTTCATTTCTTCATGAATTCTCATCTTTTGCATGATTTTTCTTTACTTCTTCAAGCCATCCTTTGCCTTTTAAGCCTGGAATTACTCAAAAAATTATATCAAGGTATCGAATGAAATAAAAGTGAATTAAATTTAGTAATTTAAATACTTAAAAATAATATTTTTAATCATTACACACAATTAGGAGAAGTTCACAAAACTGTGCTATTTCAGTGAATAAATAAAAGGTAAGTTGATAAAATCCACTCATTTCAATTCAAAATAAACCATAAAATTGTGATTTATCAGGGGTCAGTCTCGTTTGTCCCGATCTTCATCTCTTTTTCTTTTGCTGTGATCATCCAACCTTTCGGCAAGATACCTATTCAACTGACCCTCTCTAGCCAGTTGTTCATTACATTCTTTAAACCATAGAAATTATTGGTGGAATGGCCGTACATCTTGTGGTATTCACAATATTCTGACTGATTTCCACCTTTATTGCTTTTAATGTGTCTAAGAGGCAGTATCTTTTCAGTGTGGCAGATTTCTTTGTACACGTCGACAAGAGAGACTCGTAGCGGGGTATAAGAATGGTATCTTCAAGGTCTCTCCGAGCTGTACTCTTCTTTTTTCTTTGCCTCTTTCTCTTTACCCCGTGCTTGATACTGGCTGCTCTATCCTGATATGGGTTTCTTTAATCTTGTCGTTTCTTTCGTATTTATATATTTTTCCACCCGTTCTTGTACCTCATATAAAGATGTTGAGGGTCTTTTTGATATGGACTGAGAGAATAGGCCTTCTCTGAGACCATTGACTAGCCCTATTATAACCGCTTCGGTAAGTAAATTTTGAATCTCCAAGTACGTTTTTTTGAACCTTTTTATATAGGTTCGCAGTGATTCTCCGACCTCTTGTTTTACCCTCCAAAAGACTCAGAGCATTCTTGATCTTGTCTTTCTGGATGGAAAATTGGATAAGAAAGCTCCCCATCAGGTCGTCGAAACAGGTGACAAACCTGGGTGGTAAGCTATCGAACCACTTCATTGCCGCCTTGGTTAATGTGGTCGGAAAAGCTTTGCAGTGAGTTGCATCCGACGCGTTAGCCAAGTACATACGACTCTTGAAGTTATTCAGATGGTGTCTTCGATTGGTCATTCCATCATAAAGGTCCATGTCTGAACTTTTAAATTTTCTGGAAACTTTAGCCCGTATAATGAAATTTTGAGCTTATTCTTCGTCCTCCTTGATTTGTAGGGTGTGTATCTCCAACAACTCCTTTCCCTTTGTTAGGTCGAGGAGGTATGACAACCGTGCAATCATGGTTGTGTTGTTCTTCTTCATAGGCTTTTGAGTCGGAAGCCGTATGTCCCTCTTCTGGGATGTCATCCGCCATCATATGGTGTTGATTATTAAGTCCCCGGCAATGGTGTCAATGTTCCGGGAGTTACCTGAAACTGTGATTTGGGACTGAACGTGAGGTCCAGGTCCTTTTAGTGATTATATTTGATGTCCCTGCTAATGAGGTGCCGCCGTCCAACGTCTTGGTGAAAGCGGGTGGTACCTGCTAGGGACCCTGATGCTTAAATTTGCAAAGATTTTAGGCAGATTTTTAGTAGATTAAAATTTGAAAAATACATGAGAGTGTCAAGATATTTATAAATATAGGGGTAAAGTTAATAACCACCTTTTACATAGTTCCATATTTGATAGTAAATAGGTTGCTCCGTTTTATTAAGAATGTTGTAGAGATCTCTTTTTTAAGTTAATAAAAAATATTGTAGGAATTAATTACTTATTTAGCTAAATATGATTAGACTCATGTCATTATGTGCAATTTCTATGAGATCAGGTGGTAATGTAAATTTAAACACTTTTTATAAAATATTGATTGAGTTTTATTCATTCTAAAACTGACTAGGTCACACGTATATTGTTAATATTTTTTGTTATTATTACTAATTTTTTAATACTAAATGCACGCGTGAAAGCAACACATAAATTAAGAGTTAATTTAAAACATTCTAATATTATTGGAAAATTTTCACATGTTCCAACTACTTTATTGGAACACTACTGTACCAAATACGGATCAGTTATAAGTTAAATTTTTGTCATTAGTATGTATTGCAATGTAGGGATGCACATGGGACTGGGTGAAGTTGGGTTCGCCGTGACCCGAACCCGACCCTAAATAATGACCGGGTCTATTTATGAGACCCTTACCCGACCTTAGACCCGATGAAATCGTGTTATTTTCGGGCCACACTTAAGCCGAGTCTAGACCGGGTGAAGCCCGGGTCTTGATCAACTTTATCACGACATCACCAAAAATTAGATTCTACATCTTTTGAACCTCTAAATTTTGGAAAATAATTATTCCATAACATTACAACATTCACATAATAATAATTTAGAATCTAACAATAATAATTTAAAGTTTCATAATAATAATTATATCAATTACACATTAAATATTCAAAATTCAAAAGACAATTAAAACAAAGTTAACAACCAACACAAGATTAACATAATAATAATAATTTATAGTGTCATACCAACCAATAACAACAAAATATTAAGTAACAAATAACTACACGGGTCCAACGGGCCGGAGCCGGATGACCCGAGGCTTGGCCCGAACCCGATTTAATAAATAACCGGACCATCTATTGAAACTTCGGGTCTGACCGGACCATAACGAAGCCGGGCCAAATTAGCCCCGAAGTCATCGGGCCCAGTCTGGGTCTTCGAGCTGGACCGGGTCTTGTGCACCCCTATTGCAATGTCAGAAAAATCTCTGGAATAAAGATTAAATAGAAGAAAAGAATAGTGATCTAGCGACTATGTTAAGAGGGATACGATGAATAGAAGTTTTTGAAATTGATTGAGCCATGAAATGGTTAAAAAAATCAAATAAAAAATTAAATAAATTTTTTTTATACATAAAAATTTGAGTCAAATAATTTTTTTTAATAATAATAATAATTTTTAGATTTAATTAAAAATCAATGTCAACATAATTCTTTTTTTTATTTAAAAATATTTTTTATTTTATTCAAGTACTAGAATAAAATTCTTTTCTAAAGAATTATATAATTATCAAATAAAATAAGTAAATTTATATAAAATTTATGAAATTGACATGAACATCTCTGATGATTTTAGTTTACTCGCTATTAGTTTAAATTCCATAAACATAATAAAATAATGTTAGATGAAAATTCAGAATATATATATTGTATCTTATAATTTATCTGTAAATTTTTTTTAATTATCATATACTATATACTATATGCCATGTATTATATATGCATATATGACTATTATTATATGATTAAAAAAACATTAATTTAATTTTATAGTATTAGTGATAATAAATTTGGGTAATATTAATTTAGGTATAAAATAAAATAAAAAAGTAATTTAAGATGATTAAATAAAATTTTATTAATTGAGGTGTGACAATAGTCCTTTTCTCTATATAATAATAATAATAAATAAATAGTCAAATAAAAATTATACTTATAGAAGCATAGAAAAAATTACACTTATAAAAAAGATAATTAATCCTTTTATTTTAAATATATTTCATTGCGATTAGTTTTATAAATTATTAATTCTAAATTTTAATACAATCATATCATTTAATTTTATTATTAATGGGTAAATACTATTGCTTAGATAAATACTTAACAAAGTTATTTGATTGAAAACTTATATATTTGACTATCAATAAAACATAGTAAACACGGTATATCTAGCAACTTCTATTTTGTTTTAAAAAGAACAAAAGAATACCTACATGTTTTGATTTTTTAAAGAGAAAAAACAAATATACAAATATAAGAAATAATAGCATTTTTGATTTTTTAAAGAGAAAAAACAAATATACAAATATAAGAAATAATAGCATTATATATATATATATATATGTGTGTGTGTGTATTATTTCAGTAATTATTAAAAAAGCTTTTAATCCTAATTGTTTTTAATTTTAAAAATACTAATATAAATTTATTTAACTTTCTAATTTTTATAACATTTTAGAAAAACAAAAACAATACAGATATAATGCATGAGTAGCTCTGATTTTAGTTAATTCTCAAATTTTTGAATTATTTATTATTTTTAATGTTTATATATTTTTCTCTCTTAGTAAATTGAAATGGCTAAAACCGATTTATATAAATTTTCATCTTTTAATAAATTGGCTTCAACTGAACTATATATAATTGTATTAATGTATTATCTACTAAATCGTACTTAGTTAAAATAATTTATCTATATCTCTATCTCTTATTATAGCCTAAGACAGTTTATTAATATCTACTACTAAATCGTTCTAGCTCAAAAAGATTTGTATAAGATATATTAATAACAAAAAGAAATTAAAAATAAATGGATAATATTAAAGGAGATTCATTTTAGATAAGTAATTTATTCTTAAATTTGTAAAGACTTAAAATCTAATCTAATATTGCAAATACGACAATAGTATATTACTACAATTCACCTTTTTATTGTTCAAACAAAATTATTTAATTTAAATTATTCTATTTTTTATTATTTTAGTAATAATTATGAAAAATTTTTGAAAATTAGTAACTTTTAGTAATTTTGGTCATTATTTAACCAGCACAAATATTAAATTATTTTAACAAATAAATTTTATTAATTTATATATACAAATTCTAAAAATTATAAGTGCAAATTATATTAATTTATGTGTATAAAGCTTTAGTAAATATAAATACAAATTATATGCTCTTATGTGTAAAATGTCTGTAAATATAGATATAAATTATTGTTAACAAAAAATAATAATATTTGTTAGCGACTATGTAGCATTGTTCATATTCTAATTCAACTTACCATTTCTCTATCCATAATTATGTATCCCTTTTAATTACTTGCAAATTTATTTATTCATATATTTATAATATGTCATATATATATATATATATATATATATATATATATATATATAATGCTTAAAATTGTTAATAATAATAATAATATTTTATTTATTCAATTATGAAGTATATTTAAAAATTGGCATTATGTTTTCAATTATTTACATATTTACTTAACTATTTTTTCTATTAATCTGTTAAATACTTTTAAATTCTAATAGTAACTAATTTATATACTTGATATATGTATTAAAATAATTAAAAAATACAAACAAAAAAATTTATAAAAAAGAGTCTAATTATGCAATGTTTATATATAAATGGTCCTTGGATTTGATTGTAGTAAAATTGACTTAAGTTTTTTTAATTTGTAATTAAGTGAAATAATTACATGAGTGAAAAATTTTGGAATATAAAATTAGAGAGTTATGTATTTATAATATACATTATTTTTTATTCTTAGACCAAAAAGCACCATTCAACTCCTTTATAATATTTTTTAGTCGTATGTAAATTAATTAAAAAAGTATTTTAATTTTTTAAATTAAATTCAAAATTTTAATTTCTATTACAATTAAGAAACTTTAATCCTGAAAATAGTTACATTAGGATATAAAAAATTGAACTCATTTTGAATCAATACTTTGTTATTGATTTTATTTAAGTAATAAATACTACATATTAGTAATATGTACAATTTAGATACTGTGATAATAATTAACACAAATAATTTAAAATGAGTTAAAAAAGAAGTTTTTAAAAGTTATGAAAAAGAAAAATATATCTTTTACAAATAAAAAAGAGAAAAATGTCATTTTAGTATCTTTTAGAAAAAGAGAGTAAATTTTTTTTTTAAATTTTATCAATAATAATATATATTTATAGATAAGTTTGGATTAATACTGTGATTAATTTATTACCAATATATTTATTTCACTTATTAATGGTGAAAAAACTATGTCATTTGAGGTATAGCTAGTTGGTTACTTTTTGTTTAATTGTTGAATATTTAAAAATAAATAAGATTATTAGACACTTTCTAAAAGTGTTATTACTTCACATTACACTGCATCTTTATGTAAGTTTAATTTTTTATTTTAAATAAATTTTTTAAGTGTCAGTTGGATCTTCTATTTATTAGTATTTTATTTTAATTTGTTCAAAATTTCTACAGTTCATATTTTCTTTTGATTTATGTGTTTGATATTATTTTTTTTTTTTGAAATTTCCGTTATATGGTTTTTTTCTTTATATGTTTCATTATTATTTTTTTTTAATTTGTATTTTTTTCTCAAATTAAAAATCCTAACATGTCTAGATGCGGCAGTGATGTTGTGAAAATTATTACATTTGAAAATTATAATGTCCTTAATGTTAGTAAAGTATAATAAGTTATTGTAAAAATTATTATATTTGAAAAAATGCTATAATAGTAGTTAAAATTTGCAACCAAGCAATTCTTTTTTAAAATTAGAGTACAACAAACATTTTATGAACCTTTTATATTTAAATTTTATTTCTTTGTACTAATCCTAAAAAAGCTACTAAGCTAATATAAATAATAAATAAAATCTAATAATATTTAGCCTGCAAATGAAACAATTTTTTTTATTTCTTTGGCTAAAGTCTATAAATATAGCTATTAAATAGTTCTCACGTTTACTATTGTTTTTTATTAGTATTGTTCTCGTATTTATTTATTCAACCTAATTCCATTTATTTTTCTAGTGGACTCAAAAACACCTTATTTCCATTAATTTTTGAAATTATCAATCTAGACTAGCCATTTAAACAAAAAGGACCTCTTACTGTTCAAGAACCCCAACGGCAACCACTACTGTTGGGTGGGAGAGGCTTGACTTAGCTACAAGCAAATGATCCAGCCATTCAACAATTTAAGACAAAACTTTTTAGAAAACAGTAAATCCACGTGTCAATATGACAGTAAAGTGAAAGAATATCTATAAATCTGTACCAATTTGCATTTTTACTGTAGTACTCCCCTAGTATTTAATATTATTTAACAACTTACAGTATTGATTAGACTAAATAATAATAGTTTAATAATAATGATTTTATTTAGTTATTTTTAATATTTGGATAAATCACTCTTTTAAATGGATTGGTTTTTAGTACTATTTGATTATCCTGTTTTAAATTACGTTTCTAAAATGTCTTTATATAAATCGATGTAAAACAATTTATTAAGAAATTATAATAAATCGTTTTAACTTAAATTGATATACTATTTTATTATATTTGGTTCGATCACAATTAAATCTATATAAAACTTTGAAATAATTAAATCTCTAACTCCACTAATTAAATGACCTAATCAGTTTTCATATCTTTGTAAAATAGAGTGGAAGAAATAGAGTAGCAACTAGAGCTGGAAGTGAGTCAAGCCAGCTCATGAGCCAGCTCGAGCTCGACTCGTTAACAGCTCGATAAGCTAAGTTCGTGAGCTGGTGAGCCAAGCTTGAGCCTGAAATTGAGCTCATAAATTAAATGAGCCGAGCTTGAGCTTGGATAAGCTCAGCTCATTAGCTCGTGAGCTGGCTCGATTATATATATATTATAACAATCTTAATTATTTAATATTTATATTTATTTTTTACATATAATTTTAATATAGGACATAAATAAAAAATTTATAATTTATTGATAGATAAACAATATATAAAATTATAGATTATGTATTTATGTTTCTCTTATTTGAACCAGCTCGTGAGCTTGAGCCAGCTCGTGAGCTTTTGGTGAGCCGAGTTTGAACTTAAGAAATAAGCTCGATTGTTAATGAGTCGAGCCGTGAGCCAAGCTCAATTTTTGTGAGCCGAGCTTGAGCTTGGTCTAGCTCGGCTCAGCTCGGCTCACTTCCAGCCCTAGTAGCAACCAAAAGTCCAAAACCGTCCTCTGTTCATGAAAACATTAACATAAAAATATTCCTATTTTTATTAACTATAAAAATATTTCAAAATATTTAAAATAAAATAGAATACCAAATGTTAAAATATATTTTCAAAAAGTACTTTTAAAATTTTATTTTTATGAGAATTTTTACAAGTTTAACTAAAAAAAATAATTATTTTTATCCTTAAAATTTAATAACTTTATATTAAGAATTAAAAAAAATGAAAACAAAAATCCAAAAAAATTTGATCTGACATTTTATATATATTTTTAAGTAGTTGTCCAAATTAGGGGTGTTTATGACCCGGTCCGACCCGAAGACTCGATCTGGTCCCGAACTTTTTAAGGGCTAATTTGGTGTGATTTCATCGAGTCTAGAGTTGGATAAGGGTCTCAAAAATAGACTCGATCATTATTTCGAGTCGGGTCCGGACCATATTTTGAGTCACCCGAACTCGGTTCGGTGGCCCAGTCATCATACACAATTAATATTTTGTGTTATTAGTGATGGATGATGGCTATTCTTATGTGGAATTTAAGTATTGGAAACCTTAATATTTTGTGTTATTAATTATTATAAGACTATAAGTTAATGTTTTATATTTAAAATGCATAAGACTTTTAGACTAATGCATAATATTGTATTATTTGTATTGATTTAAATATTTAGTGTTATTAGACAATATTAGTATTGATTGTGGTTATGCTTTAATTTTATGGAAGGGTTGGTTCTTGTTATATTTTTTTAAGTGAATTTTACTATGTCAAATAATGGTTGGGGTTTTGAAAATTTGGATATTTTTACATGCTAACTTACAAGAAGGTAATGTTAACAGCCCGGTTTTTATCCGGTATAATCGTGGCCCGAAAGTGTGTAAGTTTCATCGGATTTAGGGGTCGGGTTCGGATCTAACAAATAAGTCCGGTATATATTTCGGACCGGGTCTGGATCACATCAAATCCGGTTTCACCCGACTCATGAACACACCTAATCCAAATACTTTTATAACATTTTGAATCAAAAGTATAAATAATTTATCGAATATAAAAATATTATTTATTTATTTATTTATCAAATTAAAAATTTTAAAAAATATAAATTATAATTTATAAAAAATAATTTTTTAATAATTTTAATATTTTATTTTTACTATTAAAAATTTACCAAATATACTTAAAAAAATATTTTTTAGAAGTTAATAGCAGTCTAACCCGGCTCAAGTTTCATAGCCTTTTCTAGGGGTGCACATGACCCGGCCCGGCTCGAAGGCCCAGCCCGGTCCCGAACACTTTAGGGACTAATTTGGTGTGATTTCATCGGGTTTAGGGCCGGATAAGGGTCTCAAAAATAGACTTGGTCATTATTTCGGGTCGGGTCCGGGCCATAGCTTGGGTCACCCGAAGTCGGCCTGGTGGCCCGGTCGTCATACACAATTAATATTTTATGTTATTAGTGATGTGTCATGACTATTCTTATGTAAAATTTAGGTATTGTAAACCTTAATATTTTGTATTTTTAGTCATTATAAGACTATAAGTTAATGTTTTATGTTTAGAATGCATAAGATTTTAGACTAATGCATAATATTGTGTTATTTGTATTGATTTAAATATTTAGTATTATTAGACAATATTAGTATTAATTGTGGTTATGCTTTAATTTTGAAGAAGGGTTGGTTCTTGTTATATTTTTCTAAGTGAATTTTACCATGTTAAATAATTGTTGGAGTCTTGAAAATTTGGATATTTTTACATGCTAGCTTACAAGAAGGTATCAACGTAATGTAATGTTAACAGCCCGGTTTTCACCCGGTTTTTACCCAATATAATTGTAGCCCGAAAGTGTATTAGTTTCATCGGGTCTAGGGCCAGACTCGGGTCTAATAAATAGACCCGATGTATATTTCGGGTTGGATATGGGTCACATCAAACCCGATTTCACCCGACCCGTGTGCACCCCTACCCTTTTCCGTCTAAAGTGGGGCCCACTTCCCCTATTAAAACAGCCTGTAAAAGGTTGTTTAGCGTTACACTTTAAAGTTTAAACCTCTGAAGTTGAACTTATTCTTCCTTTTTCCCCTGAAAAAAAGGAAAATGTTTCTATCACTGTCACTAATAACTAATAGGTTTCATGTATTCTTAAACAGGGATTTAAGATTTTCCCTCTTATTATCTTCATAAACGGTTCTACATTATTGCTCCCCTTAAGATTATAAGACTCTTACACCAACAGAACTCAACTCTTTGCTTTTGTGCTTGTTGTTACATTGGAAACTGCGTAATTTGTCTTTTCTTGTATTACACCTATGTCTGTTTCTGTGCATTGGTTCTGTTAGATCCAGGTTTTCTGCAGGTTCTGTGTTTTTCTTTTTTCCGATCCAGAACTTTCAGCATTTTTTTTCCTTTTTTCTTTTCGGGAAGTGGAATAGTTTATTGAACTTGTGAAGAAGCTACAATGGGGAACAAGTGAAGATGGTGGTTGTGAAAAGGATTCCAAGTGGTTTTGCTCTTCTTGTTGTTTTCTTAGTGGTTTTGGTTAATGGCACATTTGGTTCGTACACTTTTACTGATAACTATCTTATTGCTTGTGGTTCTTCGAAGAATATTACATTCCAAGGTCGCAATTTTGTTCCTGACTCGCAGCATTCGAAACTCACATTGAAAACTCAGAACTCGGTTGTTGCGGATTCAAATTCCAGTGCCCCTTTTCCAGTTTACAAATCAGCTAGGGTTTTCACTGAGGCAGCTTCTTATAAATTTGAAATTGGGCAGCAAGGTAGGCACTGGCTCCGGCTATACTTTTCGCCTCTTTTGAATTCCGGTCGCAATTTGAGTTCTGCTTCAATGACTGTTGTTACTGATAATTTTGTCCTTTTGAGTAATTTTACCTTTAAGAATCGGCCCCATGGTTCTTGTGTGTTCAAGGAGTATGCAATCAATGTTACTGATAATACCTTGACTCTTAGTTTCATTCCGTCCAATGATTCGGTGGCCTTTATTAATGCAATTGAAGTTGTGTCAATGCCGGATGAATTGTTTGTTGATCAAGCATTGGGTCTTAACCCGACTGCGCCGGTCACTGGACTCTCTGGGGTTGCTTTGGAAACTGTTTATCGCCTCAACATTGGGGGTCCTTCAATTACAGCTCAGAATGACACATTGGGAAGGACTTGGGTGAATGATCAGAAATACCTTCATGTGAACAATTCGGTTGTTAATGTGTCTGTCAATCCTTCGAGCATTAAGTATCCAGTAGGTGTTACGCCCGAGACTGCTCCAAATTTGGTCTATGCCACTGCAGAAGCAATGGGGGATCCAAATGTAGGCAGTCCGAATTTCAACATCACTTGGGTCTTCAATGTTGATCCAAATTTCTCGTATTTTATTCGGGTGCATTTTTGTGATATCATGAGCAAGTCTCTCAACACTCTGGTCTTCAATTTGTTTATAAATACTGACATAGGTATTGGAAGTCTTGATCTGTCATCCATAACTAATGATTTGTCTGTTCCTTACTTCAAGGACTTTGTTTCCAATACCTCGGCGGGCTCAAACACTTTGACAGTAAGTGTTGGTCCGGATAAAATGGCCGACTTCCCAAATGCCACTATGAACGGGCTGGAGATAATGAAGATCAGCAATGCATTGCGGAGTTTGGATGGGCTTTCTTCAGTTGGCAGTCTCCTTCCTGGCTCATTGTCAAAGAAGAACAAGATAGCAATTATAGTTGGTTCTGCTGTTGGGGCTTTGGTTGTCGTAGCATTGGTTGGTTTGTGCTGTTGCTGCTTAATAGGGCGCAAGTCGAAGTCTACTGAACGGGGTAATTCATGGCTACCTTTACCCATCTATGGAAACTCGCTGACCTTGACGAAAATGTCAACAACTTCACAGAAGAGTGGAACAGCAAGCTGCAAATCTTTAACATCGTCGAATCTCGGACGATTCTTCAGTTTCCAAGAAATCCTAGATGCAACCAACAAATTTGATGAGAACCTACTTCTTGGTGTTGGTGGTTTCGGTAGAGTTTATAAGGGAACACTTGAAGATGGGACTAATGTAGCTGTTAAAAGAGGCAACCGAAGATCTGAACAAGGTCTTGCTGAATTCCGAACAGAAATTGAAATGTTATCAAAGCTTCGTCATCGTCATCTTGTGTCGCTCATTGGTTATTGTGATGAGAGGTCAGAAATGATTCTTGTTTATGAATACATGGCTAATGGACCCCTTAGGAGTCATTTGTATGGAACAGACTTGCCACCTCTATCATGGAAGCAGCGACTTGAAATTTGCATCGGAGCTGCAAGGGGCCTTCATTATCTCCACACCGGTGCCGCTCAAAGCATAATTCACCGAGATGTGAAGACAACAAATATTCTCTTAGATGAGAACTTTGTTGCTAAAGTTGCGGATTTTGGCCTTTCCAAAGCTGGTCCTTCTCTTGATCAAACCCATGTGAGCACTGCTGTTAAAGGTAGTTTCGGTTATCTCGATCCTGAGTACTTTAGAAGGCAACAACTAACCGAGAAATCCGATGTTTATTCATTCGGAGTAGTGTTAATGGAGGTGTTATGCACAAGGCCAGCCTTGAACCCTGTCCTTCCTAGGGACCAGGTTAATATAGCCGAGTGGGCAATGATGTGGCAGAAAAAAGGGATGCTTGATCAAATCATGGATCAAAATCTTGTGGGGAAGGTGAGCGTTGCTTCTCTTAGTAAGTTTGGGGAGACAGCAGAGAAGTGCTTGGCTGAGTATGGTGTGGACCGTCCGTCTATGGGAGATGTCTTGTGGAATCTTGAATATGCTCTTCAGCTTCAAGAAACCTCGTCGAGCCTCACAGAACCAGAAGACAACAGCACAAACCACATTACTGGAATTCAGTTGACTCCCCTTGAACACTTTGATAACAGTGTTACTATGATCGATGAGATCAACTCTTGCACATATGACAATATCGAAGATGCAGCTACAAGCACAGTGTTCTCACAATTGGTAAATCCTCGCGGAAGATGAGTTCCTCTTGTATTCACCATTCTAGCCATGCGGCTATTCTTGCTGAGGAACTAGTTTGAAACCTCCTGTTTGGAGGATGGTTATGCCTTATTTAATTACTGCTTCATGATCCATTTTTCGTTCATAAGCAAGTTTATACATAATGTACTTCAGTGATAGTGATGATTGCCAACGAGGTTAGGAATTTATGTATGGTACTCCTAATATTCTGTTGTACTTCATACAAACCGATTAGGAATTCAGTCTTCCTGATAATTCTTACACATTAAAATCATAAATAGGACACCACAGGTTGTTTGATCCATGTAACCAGTCTCAATTAGTGGAATAAGACTTGGTTGTTGTTACATAATATATGTGGGTTAGAAATTGCTTCTTCAGAGCTCAGGCAATAATAAGCTAAATCGCTTTCCATTTTCACTTGTCCAAAATCCTTGGTAAGCTGTTATTTATGGCTGCTAAAACACACTCATTTCAAAGTTTATAATGATTTTTATAGAGTATTGTGCAATCAATGTGGAACTTCAATAAGCTAAAGAGTAAAGACTGAGAATGTTGTTTTGAGATTATTGTTTAAGATATGAACTGTTATTTTGTCATATAGAGATTATAATGTATTTTCTTTTGTAGCTGAAAGGAAACCAATTTTGCAGGCATGTTGATAGGACTAGCAATAGCAGAATGATCAAGCTTTATTGATACACTGGGAGAGCCAATTAGCTCACCCTAGAAGGTTCTACACAGCTGGAACTACCAGCTCAGAGAGAGAGAGATTCTCTCCAACTTCTAACAGAATTTACAACAAAAAAACTATCCTCCCTCAACTAACTATAACCTAGCTATTTATAACAACCTATCAGCCAGCTGGATATCCTAACAACTCCTAAAACACCTCTACTTGACCTCTACTTATCTCTCCTTTTGTAACACAGTCCAAACCTGTTAGTAGTAGGCGCATCTCTATCAATACTCCCCCCTCGGACAACCACCTTGTCCTCAAGGTGGAGCTCCGGAAAGGTGGCCTGCAATGTCGCCGCTCGTTCCCAACTGTCCTCACAAGGAGATAGGCCCACCCAGCGCACCAAATACTCCAAGGCCTCATCCTCTGCAGTTCGCGATGCCACAATCTGGGATGGCTGCATCACCAGCTCACCATCCTCAGCCAGCCCTAGTGGAAGCGTTTGTACCTGCTGCTGTGGCGGGACAGCCTTTTTCAACTTGCTAACATGGAAGACTGGGTGAAGTCTGCACTCTTGAGGCATGGCTAACCTGTATGCCACTGCTCCTATCCTCTCAACCACTTCAAATGGTCCATAGTACCGAGGGCTTAGCTTCTCATTGACCCTCCGCGCTAGTGTCTGCATCCGATAAGGTTGCATTTTCAAATAAACCCACTCACCCAGTTTGAACTCGACATCCCTTCGATGCCTATCCGCTGCTTGTTTCATCCGCTGCTGAGCCTGTACCAAGTGCATCTTCAACTCTGCCAACACCGCATCCCTGGCTGTGGTCAATGCTGCCACCTCCTCAACATGGGAGGGAAACGTCTCTCCCCGGAAAAGAATAGGTGTCGGCACCCCATAAAGTGCTTGAAATGGAGTTGTTTGGGCTGAGGCATTGTAGGACGTATTAAACCAAAACTCCGCCCATGGGAGCCACTCCAACCATTTCTTCGGGTAGCCCCCCACAAAGCACCACAAATAAGTCTCCAAACAGCGATTCACCACCTCGGTTTGGCCATCGGTTTGCGGATGAAATGCCGTGCTGTACTTCAATTTTGTCCCTGCTGCTTGGAACAGTTCGGACCAAAACTTACTCATGAACACCCTATCCCTATCCGATATGATTGACTTGGGGAACCCGTGTAGTTTAACTACCTCTTTAATAAAGGCTAGTGCCACCTCCTTAGCTGAAAATGGATGAGCTAAGGGGATAAAGTGAGCATATTTAGTCAATCGATCGACCACAACTAGGATAGTGTCCATGCCTTTGGATTTTGGCAATGCCGCCACAAAATCCATCGTAACGTGTTCCCAAACTCGCTCCGAAACTGGTAGTGGCTGCAACAGCCCCGCCAGTTTCATCGCTGCATGCTTGTTTTGCTGGCAAGTGTGGCAGCTCGCAACATAATCCTTGATCCGTTGCCTCATGCCGCGCCAATGAACCGCTGCTGCCAGCCGCTTATAGGTTCGAAAGAAACCTGAATGTCCACCCGCCCCGCTGTCATGGGACTCAGCCAGCAAAAGTGGGATCTGAGAAGAATTTGCAGGCAACACTGCTCTCTCTTGATAAAACAGCCGACCCTTGTGTAGGGAATACCCCGGATAGTCATCCAGCCCCTGCTGCAGGGCGATCACAATCTTTTGTAGCTCTTGGTCATGAGCCACCTCCTCTTCCACTGTTTTCCAGAGGTTCATATGTACTACTGAAATCACCCTTGCCATCATTTGCCGTGACAATGCATCTGCTGCCTTATTCTCAAGGCCTGGCCGGTATCGGATCTCAAAATCCAAGCCTAACAATTTAGTAGTCCACTTCAAGTAAGTTGGGTCCATGAGTCGCTGGTCCGTGAGGAACTTCAAACTTCTCTGATCTGTGAGAACAATAAAATGGCGGCCCAACAAGTAATGCCGCCACTTTTGGACAGTGAAGACAATGGCCATCAACTCCCTCTCATATGCAGATTTTTGTCGGGCCCTTGGAGATAGTGCTTGGCTTAGGAATGCTATTG
Organism: Arachis ipaensis; assembly: GCF_059453495.1. NCBI lineage: Eukaryota > Viridiplantae > Streptophyta > Magnoliopsida > Fabales > Fabaceae > Arachis > Arachis ipaensis. The sequence goes on along the minus strand of NC_142438.1, from coordinate 29,434,879 downwards.
GCCTGCCTTGCTGGGACAGCACCGCACCCAACCCCTCACTCGATGCATCCGTTTCCAAAACAAAGTCTTGATTGAAATCCGGAACTGCTAGAGTCGGTAGGTCTGCCATCAGCCTCTTCAATCTCTCGAAAGCCTCTTGTGCCTTGTCATTCCATTCAAACGCATTTCGCTTTGTCAACTCCGTTAACGGCTTGGCGATTACCCCATATCCCTGCACAAACCGCCTATAATAGCCGGTAAGGCCCAAGAATCCCCGTAAAGCTCGCTGGTCCGTAGGCACCGGCCACTCTAGCATCGCTGTGGTTTTGTTAGGATCCACTGAGACCCCTTGTGCCGAGATAATGTGGCCCAAGTACTCCACCAAGTTCACTGCGAACGTGCATTTCTTCTCATTCAACACCAGCTGGTTCTCCACTAAAATCTGGAAAACTTGTTGGAGATGAAGGGCATGGCTATCCATATCCTGACTGTAGATGAGGATATCATAAAAAAAAACTAAGACAAATTTCCGCAATAGAGGCTTAAGAATGTCATCATCAAGGCTTGGAAGGAGCTAGGGGCGTTGGTCAAGCCGAAGGGCATGACTAGAAACTCATAATGGCCTTCATGAGTGCGGAAGGCGGTCTTGTGGATGTCTTGATCCCTCATCCGAATTTGGTGGTACCCCGATTTTAAATCCAGCTTAGAGAAGACTGCAGCTCCCGCCAATTCATCGAGTAGCTCATCAATGACGGGAATAGGAAATTTATCCGGCACCGTAATACCATTTAGCGCCCTATAATCGACACAAAATCTCCAGCTGCCGTCCTTTTTCTTCACCAGCAATATCGGACTCGCGTAGGGGCTGGAGCTTGGCCGAATTATCCCTGAGGCCAGCATTTCTCGTACCATTAGTTCAATTACTGCTTTCTGATGGTGCGGGTAACGATAAGGTCTTATATTCGGAACCGAAGCTCCTTCTATCAATGGAATGGCATGATCATGGCAACGATGTGGTGGCAGCCCTGGTAGTGTCTGAAACACCTTAGCATGAGAAGCTAACACCGATTCGATTACCTGCGGCACCTGCGATACTGTAGCCGCTTGCAAAGTCATGGGCCACAGCTGGACCATAAATCCTTCTCCCCCTTCTTGAATGGACAAAACTACAGATTGAAGGTGCATACCTCCATAGCACAACTCCGGGTCCCCCTGCAATGTAACCATGCTGTCCCCATTCCGAAATCGAAGGCGTGATTTTCTGAAGTTTGCGAGAATGTCTCCCAACTTATCTAGCCACGCCAGTCCCAGGACAAATTCTGCATCGTCAGTTGGGAAGATGAAGAAGTCTTCCTTGATTGCCACTTCCTTGAATTGGAGCGTGACACCCAAACACCTTCCCTGTCCCCCTTTATTGGTACTGTCCGCTACCCTGACCTGGAACTTAGGGGTGTTGTCAATTCTCAGGCCCAACTCGGCGATAATCTCTGGTGTCGCGAAGTTGTTCGAAGCTCCACAATCTATGAGAACGCGTACACGGCGGCCATTTACCTCTACCCAGGCTTTGATTGACTTGTGATGTCCACTCAAGCTCATGAATTTGAGCTCCAATTGTCCCTGTTCCCTTGTTTCCGGAACTGCCTCATGCTGTAACCAATCCGCTTCAAAGTCTGGCTCCATGATTAAAAGCTTGAACTCTCTATTCTTGCAATTGTGATCTGCAGTGTATGGTTCGTCACAGAGGAAGCATTCCCCCTTGGCCCGCTTAGCTCTATATTCCTCGTTGCTGAGATGTCTCAATCCGCGCCGTTGCAAGGGATCCGTCGTCGACTCCACACTGTTGCTTGCTGCAGAGTTGGACGCTGTAGCAGGGTGCACCGCTTTGGTGGCGGTTGAATTGGCAACGGCGAAGTTGGGAGCCAGTGATTTACCGCGTCCCGATACCCCCCACAAGGCAGCGTTGCGGTTTTCGACCTTCTGTGCCAGTTCCATTAACTCGTCCACTGACTGGTATGGGAACAGTTTACATTCTTCCCCCACCTCTGGTTTCAGCCCATTCAAGAAGAGATCCATCAGCAATTCTGGCGCAATTCCGCGAAGGGGCCGCGCGTGAAGCACGAACTGGTCAACGTAGCCCCGCACTGAGTTCGTCTGTTTCAGCTTCAGCAGCGCTTGATAAGGGCTCTGTAGCCGTTCCGGTTGAAAATGGCGTAGCAGCGCTGCACCTAAAAACCGCCACTGCAGCACCGGCGCCGTTGCCTCCCACCACCTGAACCACGTGAATGCCCTTCCTTCCATTGCAAAGGTAGCGACCGTGAGCCATTCCTCCTCTGGCACTGTGCGCAGCAAGAAGAATTGCTCCATGCGTTCAACCCAAACCACCGCGTTGTCTCCGCGGAAGATCGGGAGTTCCAACTTTCGCCATTGCTCCGGCGTGCCGCGGCTTCCAGCCGATGAGCCTGCTGCCAGCTGCGATCCTGGTGAACCACGCTCATTCCGATTAGGCGCGCGATTTTCGAACGCATCTATTCGGGAATCGAAGCGCTGTAGCGTCTCCTGCACCGATCGGAACATCTCCTCCATGCGCGATTCAATTGTGTCAAATCGTGACTCCATTTTCCTCGATCTCGATTGCACCATTCAGCGTTGGGATCCTCAAGCTCCTGATACCGGTTGATAGGACTAGCGATAGCAGAATGATCAAGCTTTATTGATACACTGGGAGAGCCAATTAGCTCACCCTAGAAGGTTCTACACAGCTGGAACTACCAGCTCAGAGAGAGAGAGATTCTCTCCAACTTCTAACAGAATTCACAATAGAAAAACTATCCTCCCTCAACTAACTATAACCTAGCTATTTATAACAACCTATCAGCCAGCTGGATATCCTAACAACTCCTAAAACACCTCTACTTGACCTCTACTTACCTCTCCTTTTGTAACACAGTCCAAACCTGTTAGTAGTAGGCGCATCTCTATCACATGTGAAGATGATTTTGTACTTGACAGGTAGAATCTATCCATTCTAGTATGATTATACTATGTGTCCAAAATTCTCTTGAGGTGTTCGCATATCTTTTGGTTGCAATAAATGAAATCTTTGGCATGATTTTATAAGGGGTATGAATGAGAGAATCTTGCATTTAATCACACTGTTTGAAAAATTTCTTAATTAACAGACAAAATATCACAATTTTTATTTTTCCACTAAACAAAAATGATTACAATTTTTTATTCAGCATGAAATCTGGTAGAATAAGAGTTTTACCAACACAATAAACATGAAAACAATTAAAATTTTCTTGCAACAGCTTTGTGGATTCAGAATTTATCTCCTGCAAACTATACCATTCCCACTTTTTGCAACACCAGTGCAATCCAGCAAACCATACTCCAGCACAGAGGTCTTCCTTTCTGAAGGCTGTTTTGGAGAAAATACACAAGCACCACAATCTGGAGAAAGAAGCGATGAGGTTCTATACCTGTCTTCTCCTCCAACAACTGCCATTGCTACACCTGGCTTTGCCGGATTCTTGAAATCAGGCTGATAAGTCCTGCCAAGAACTCCTTCAACTTTGTGGGACAGGCCGTAGAATTTGAACTGAACCTCCAAGTGAGCAAAGCAATCATCATCAGGGATTTGATAGTTGTGGATTCTACTATCTTCCTTGGTTACAGGTACCACGTTGACTGATATCTCGGCAACTTCTGGTAGAGTAACCATGACACTGTTTTTGCTTGATGTTCTCTCCACTTTAAGCTGATTCTCTGTGGACTGCCATGTGGAGAGGTGACCTTCTGGGATCACGAGCTCCTCTCCGTTGTATGAGAGTTTCAAGTGGTCGACTTCTTTGTCCCAAATTGCTGATCGGGTGGCCTCGATAGAGAAGTTGTGGAATTCAAATAGGATTCCCAATGCTTGAATCCAAGTATAATCCCTTTTCCTTCCTTCTGGCCTAAGGCCAATGAAACGTGCATTGACCTGAAGGTTCTCATCAGACACTAAGCTGAAATGCTCATCCCGCCTTCCATGGAAGTAGAAAACAATTCCATCTGCACCGACAAAACGAGGATCCAAGCATGCCGATCCTCGACCATTACAATTCGGTTTGCGAGCTGTTATCACCAAACAGAGTAAAAGCTTAGCATAGGTACGCTCCCATAAAAAGGTAAATGAAATTACAATGGCAAAAGCAAAAAGAATAGCCATGTTAGAGTTTTATGTTGACCAAGAATAAATGCACATAGGAATTAGCTTAACCATATAGGAATTAGTTCTTATGGAAGTTGAGCATTACCATTTATTTTATTCTCTGATGAACTAGTAGTATACATTGGTTATGGATTGTATCAAATATCAGATACAATTCACTTAATATATATTATCAGTTTACCATTCTCTCTACTCTCTATTTCTATATCTACACCATGAATTCTAATATTCCAGACCAGTTACCTTGAATCTTTGGTTAAATGAAGAAACATGGAGTTGTTATACATTTTGTAAAGTCAGGTAAGGATCTTACTTTTGCACTGAGCTTTGCATATGGGAGATTCACAGTCAATGTAGCAGACTTTGGCTTTTGGATCCTTTGGCGACGTAAAAGGGCACTCAGGCGGGCATGCTATACGCTTTAGAAAGCACGGGCTCCTGCGCTGCACGCAGGTGCGAGTTTCTGCACTTATTTGCATTACATAGCAAGCAAATAGCAGCAGCATCACGAACACTAGGCCATTGCTTCTTGAGATGGCCATGGTTTTTCTCGTTACACACACACAAAGGATCAATGTGATTCCTTGCTTTATATGCTCTCTTGGGTTTTGGAGTGTTCATAAAGAAAGTAGAAACTCAGCATGTCCTCGTTTTCTAATCTTCTTTGACTTGGTATAACCATTGTTACTTGAAGTTTCATCTATGCTTTGCAAATGGTAAGCCAATGCATCGAATGTGTTTGGGTGGAATTCCTTGTGAATGCGTTAACATACCTTCATTTCAACACATCTAATTGATCTAATCACTTTAAAAGGATTTGGTGCAAAGTCTAAAAGTCTAGCACTTTTATTAAAATTTAGCCAGCACTTAATTAGTAAAAAAAAAAAAGTAATTTCACACCATTAAAAACACTAATAATAACTACAAATCATAAAATTTACTAATTTCTAGCATTCCTCTTTTTTTTTTTTTTGTGACTAAAACTTTGATGTTTGAGTATTTTATATTTCTAATAATAGGGTATTATTAATCTTATTTTTCAATAGACCAATTCTATGGTGCCTATGAGTTGGTGCCTAAATTTTGTCTAACTTACTTTTTGTAGTAAGTTTTGATTTTTTAAAAATTATTTATTGTTATATCTTTTAAATTAAATATTATTTTTTAACTTTTTTTAGTAAATAGACACCACATTTTAGGCACCATAGCATTCACCTTTTCAATAATACTATTAATTTACCTATAAAATTACAGGTAATAGTACATTTATAATGTATGTGGTTAAAAAAGTAACGTGTCATTGTGTCTCATTAACTAAAACACTATTTTTAAAATTAATGTAAAAAAAACTTAAAAAATAAAATTCAAAACCATTAATGAAATAATCGATTTTTTTTATTTTGGTATTGCAGTGTGAAACATACATGTTGGATAGAATAGTGTTTAACAGGAAGTTGGAAATTGATAATTCGTCCCCCCCAACAGATTGACAATATGTTTCCAGTAGATTATACTTTTACGAATAAAAAAAAATATTTCCCCATATAATATGTCCCTAGTGGATTGATAATACACTCGTGAAAAAATAACAATACGCTCCTATTGGATTGTACTTTTATAACTAAAATATATATATATATATATATATATATATATATTTTTTTTTTTACAATACGTCTCTGGCGGATTAATTGTGTCACAGACGGCACCAGAAGTTTGTTAAATACTAAATTACCTAATATTTGAGTGATTCACCAACAATACAATATGTACAAAAAATTAGCTACCAATATCCTTATATAAAAAGGGTACCATAGCAATATGTGAATTTCCATGGTTAACCAAGCGCAACTTCTTACTCTTTCCGTTTCAATATATATAACTTTCATAAAAAAAAAATAAAACTAAAAGTAAAAAATAAAAAATAATCTTTATTTAAATTAAATAATATAATAATTATAAAAATAAATTTAATAACAAAAATTACCAAAATATATTACTGGTCATATCTCATATACAGAAGAAGAAAACATATTAAATATATAAATTAGGAACTCTGTACCCGGAATAAAAAAAAGAAACCGAATGCATCCGAGATAAGTCACAATGACGCAATCAGGTGGACAAAATATCAAAAACCTATGGTAGATTCACAATATAATTAACGGGACACAATCGACAATGTTCGTAGTATCACGCCGGATAGCGCTAAAGTAGATGATATATGTGCAATAGCAATGTGGAGCCTTAAGACTACCGCCTACAAACTTCAAAGTCCTCTAAGAGGGGCAACCATCTAAGGGGGACGAGGTTGGTCGACTTGTCCATAAACCAAAAACCTTAATCAACATAAGCAGGTAACATCGGGCGTACTAACGAAGGGTATATGTGTTTGCCTTCGACGGAATGTGAGTCATCCTGTTTCTAAGCCAAGTCATACTGATCTCATAAACATGCTTCCTCTCTTTTAGTTGGGGTGGAGGCCTATCACCCAACAAGTCTTCAATCCACTACCAAGTAGAATGCCCATGGAACTGCTGAAAATTTCTGGTGCATCTGCCTATTAGGTCACCGTCTATGCACAAATCAAGATGGTATGCCACATCTTGGAGTGTGATAGTAATTTCGTCCCACGGAAGGTAAAATGTATGGGTCTCTGGTCTCCATCGCTCCACAAATAAAGAGAGTAAAACATTGTCGAAAATGAAATCTCTCAACTCTACTGCATGTCCGAACCCTACCTCTCTGATATACGATAGTAGCACGTCAGGCGGTGGAATACCCAACATCACCTGACGTGGTAAGAGAAGCCTAGGTGCCTGTTTAGAAACTATTCGTTAGTCTTTTCAAAATTATTGTTCTACTATTTCAAAACATGTTATATAAGTAATCTATTATATTAGCTACTTATTTAACTCAACAATGTAAGTAATCGATTATATTCCAATATATTTAAGTAATCTATTATATTCCAATATATTTCGGGTACACGTTATGCACATATTTCAGATACAATATATTTGATTCCAGCCAATCTTTTATATTTCGAATGTAACCGGAATGTGCATTTAATGTGTTTTTTTCTTCTGTACTGGCGATATGATTGGTATTTTATTTTCGTACTTTTTTTATTAAATGCAATTTGTAATTATTATATTTGTTTAATTTAAATAAAAAAATCCGTCAATGTTTACAATATTATACATGCTCGAAAAGTATTTATGTATGTACATATGTTGATTGAAACGAAGAGTAGAGTCTGTTTTTTCTTAGTTTATGAGTTCTTTAATTATTATTATTATTATTAAATTTAATTATTTTATTGGCCTTTATAATTTTATCAAATTTTTAATTAGATTTTTATATTTTTTTTAATTGAATTTTTATACTGCTTTAATTTTGTAATTAAGTCATTCCTAGTGTAAAAAATATTTGAGTTAATTAAATATTTTTTTACAAATTGAAAGTATTTATAATTAAAAAATTAATTAAATCTTTGACCGCATGTATTTTGGTAAAAATATTATGTTAATTTTAACATTTTTTATATAAAAAGGACATAATTATAAAATTAAAAGTTGTGTAGAGACCCAATTACAAAAAAAAAAAATATATAAACCTAATTAAAAATTTAGTAAAACTATAAGAACTAACAGAATAATTAAACCTTATTATTATTATTATTAGGGCTATTTTAGTATGATTATAGTGTTTTAAAAAATGTAGCTAAAATTGAAGTAATACTTTTTTATTGTTAAACAATATTTTTTAAAAAGTATTACTAAAATAAATATTATCAAAATATAAAAAAATATAACTTTAATTTTAATAATACTTATATAATCACCATCACTATTATAGTACAGCTATACTAGAATTTACCTTATTAAGTTATTATTATTATTATTATTATTATTATTATTATTATTATTATTATTAAAAAGATGAGTAAAAATGAGGAAGGAAAAGTGATAGTTGACCTTTGTGGCTTCCAATTATGGCAAAGGCTTCATGAGCTGGCTGTATTGAGAAAGGGTAGATTGATGCCCCGCTAAGTTTGGTGTGGCCACGAGAAATGGACTAAACTGGAAAATTGACCTTTCATGAATTGATTAAACTGAAAAATGATATCATCTCATTCCTATTATTTCACGCTAATAATTGTCGAATTTTTGTGAAAAGATTTTGTTTAAATAATTTATTTTAAAAAATTTTTAAAAAATAAAGTAATTTTATTATTTAATAATTATATTTAAATATAATAATATAAAAATAATTTTTTTTGTTTATTTATTATATTAAAAATATTTTTTAAATAAAAAAATCTTTTAAAAAAATATAAATTATAACTTTTAAGAAATTTTTTTTTATTTTTTTAGTATTTTTATTTTTATTATTAAAATTTTGTCCAACACATTAAAAGATAAATTTTTTTATTAAAAAATATCTTTTTTTAATAATTTAATGACATTTAAATAAGCTCAATATTTTTTAAAAACCAATTAGGCAAGCAATTAGGGGCTATGAAGGATGGACATACGACACATAAATTATACGAATTTTATTCTTAAAAAAAAACGAATTTTATTCTTTTTTTAAAAAAAAGGTATTTTTAGATAAATTATAATAATGTTTTATATATTTTAGTGATATTAATTAATATTTTAATTATTTTGATGTTTTTAAATTATATAAAGTGTTTAAAACAATTTTTTATTTAAATAAATAATAATGTATATTATTTTTAAATTTATTTTTAAAATTTTGGTTATGAATAAAATTGGACATCCTGTTCCGTAATGATATTTAAGTGTGTCAAAGCACGCTTGATGTAGTCACAAAAAAAAAGCATGCTTGATGAAGACTTTTTTATTTTGTAATAAGACAGTTGGATACAAAAAATATATGAGTGTTATATTCAAAATGTGTCTAATATACAGACATAATAACTTAGCGAAATGTCTTATTTGATAGATTAGAAAAAACAAACCATGAGACTCGATAATATTCAAGTTATACGAGCCATATTCTCGTTATTACAAGACTAACAAGAGAAACCCAATAAAAAAACTCTTAATCAAAAAAAGAATACAGAGGGACTGCATGATTTGAGGGCCGATAGTCCAACTAAATTCCAAAATAAAACATATTTGATAATGTTTGATACGAAAATAATGAAGTTACCTTTCAACAAGCAATATGCATCGACAAGTGAGAAAGCAGCTAGCCAATTGAAAAAGTTTGCTGTTGTGGACTCGCCTGACAGCCCTAACGGCTCCACGGCCCAACGAGAATTAAGCCCAATTCTCCTTTTTGGCCTCAGTATCTCGGACAACTCAACGGAGATCACTAATTGAGATCCGATTACAGAGATGAATCTAACATTGCCTAAATTAGAAGATTAAAAGAGAGGAACGAAGTACATATAAAAAAGAGAGTTTTTACACTCCTCAAGTATGACATACAAAAAACCATAACCTCAATCTCTAAGATCGACTTTGACTTCGGTGTCGGAATATCTTTGCAGGTCCTTCCCCTACCTTCGTCCAAGGACCCAAAAGCCGTGAAGCTCATCAACCGCATTAGGTCATAGATCTCATCGTTCCATGTCAGTCTTGAATATTGGCGCCGTGCTGACAGATAAGTCCAATGGCATTCGGGTCAATAGACATCCATAATCTGATGAAAAATTACGACGAATACAACCTCTTGGAAAATCATGCACCAAATAGGGTCCGAGTTCTGAGCATGGTCCACACGGCAGTGACACCCAGTCACCAGCCACGGAACAACTAGAACTCGAATCTCGAAACCGGCTTGCGACCTTTCGGTGGGACGGGGTCTGATAATTCCTGGATCATCCAGGAATTATGTCACATATTATAGAACCTCAAAAGAGAGGTCGCAGCTGTGGATGCTATCAGCCAAGTTTCGAAGGGCATTTGGGAACACAACCCCAGGAAAGGCATCGCGCTACTCGCTAGAACGGCATACCAGAAGACGACGCGAGAGGACCAACCCGAATCACTTTCACAATAGCAATTTGCGTTCTGTAAGTAACGAACGCTGCCAGCACCAAGGATGGGGACCCAAAAGGCCTCCAACAGAAAAAAGGAGGCGGCACAACAATCATGTAGTCATGAAAGCCACTCCCTTTACCAGAAGGGTCTTCCGGATCCACCTGCCGAAGCACTTTGACAAGCCGACAGACATGCAATATGTTGAAACCAAGGATCCCAAGAACATCTAACCACATTCGAAGCCCGAATGAACTTGGAAGGGGTCTTTGATGCGATTCGTTGCTGAGCTTTTCTCATAAAAATTACGGGTCTTGCCATCAAATGGTTTAATTCCTTGCCGCAAGGATCTATTGCTTGCTTCCCGGATATATCTCGAAGATTCTTAGATCAGTTCACCATCAGAATTGCCAAGGCTAAGCACCCCATGAAATCTCCTGGAGTGACCCAGCGAGAAAACGATTCTATGAGAAAGTATTTAGGTCAGTTCAACGACGAATATCTAGAGATTGACGGCCTCACGAATTCAATCACAAGCCTTTGTCTAACCAACAAGCTAACAAATGATGATTTCTGAAAGCACCTAACTACCAGGCCCGTATGGACTATGCACGAGATCCAAAACGTAGTGAGAAAATACATAAATGATGAGAAAGTAAGCCAGGTCGTGACGGCCAACAAAAAAATTGCCATTAACGCCCCTCAGCAACAAGGTGGCCCGTCCCACCCCACCCCACCAGGGAAGGGGACATCCTGGCGAGCAAGCCTCCTTGACCCCCGAGAATTGGGAAGTTTACTAACTACGCCCCCTGACTGCCTTGATAGTAGAAGTCTACCAGCAAATAGCTAATTAAGGTGTTATTCCGAGAGCCAGATAGCCAAAGAACGGACTGGGGGAAGGGGGGAGTCCTTATACTGTATTATCACGGGGATTACAGGCGCAAAACTCAACATTGTTTTAATTTTAAAGGATGCCCTGAAACAGGATATCTAAGATGGGAAGCTTCCCGAGTTCACAAAATCATTCATGAACCAAGAAAGTCCACCTGAGAAAGGTCACCAAAGGGGAAAAAGGGGTGCAACCTTAGACTATCAGGGCACCCCTGAGGGACGAAACTGATGTGGACCCACCATCATGGCCAATGTTGTGGTCGAACGCCCAGGGGAGATGTCTATGTCCTCCTAAAAGAAAGAGCTCAAAGTCCTTGCAGCAACCACTGCGGAACATCAAAAGTGGCCTTCATTCCTAGATTTCACTTTTGGTCCACATGATTGCCGACTCGAGGATATGGATGATGACTCACCCTTGGTCATCACAGCCAAGGTGGGAACATGCCCCATGAAAAGAATTTTGGTTGACACAGATGCCGACTCTAATATAATGTTCCAAAATGCCTTTCATGCCCTAGGACTCAAAGATGCGGATCTCCAAACCCACAATCACATCATGGTCGGCCTTGGAGATTTCTTCATCAAGTTGGATGGGGCAATCATGCTTTCGATTTACATAGGGAGTGGTAGCAAAAAGAGAATGGTCATGGTTGACTTCGTTGTACTCAAGGAATCCACAGCGTAAAACATCATTTTGGAAGAAAAATCATTAATGACTTTTATACAGTGGTGTTCACTAAATTTTTAACCATGAAATTTTGGACAGATGATGGGACCATTGGTACCATCAACGATGATGTAATATCAGTAATAGCCTATAACAATGCCAGCTTATCCCTGTGAAAATGCCGCAGGAATTTTTGTTGCCGACTTAGATGCAAGGTTGGAAAAACGCCCCCGACCAAAATTAGAAAGGGACCTTGAGAAGGTATAAACAGGTAACACAGAAAAAAAATATACCTTCCTTAACCAGAACTTATCTTACGAGCTCAAGGCCCCTGATAAACCCCAATTTTGTGGTTTATCTTGTGCTTAATTTAGGGGATTTTATCAACTTATCTCATATTTATTCAATGAAATAGCATGGTTTTGTATTTCTCTCTGAATTTGTGCTTAAGAGTGATAACATGCTTTTTAGGCCTTAAAATAACTAAATTCAATTCACTTTAATTCCATTCGATGCTATGATATGTTTGTTGAGGGATTTCAGATTCATAAGGCAAGGTTTGGATGGAAGAGGTGAAGAGAAAAGCATGCAAAGTGGAGAATTCATGAAGAAATGAGCATTTGAAAAATTGAAGGCCACGCGCACGCGTCACCCACGCGTACGCGTGAGGAGGGAATTTGCCAGCGACGCGCACGCGTCGTTTACGCGTGCGCGTGTCAAGAGGCACGTGACCTTATTAAAGTGAATTCATTGGGGGTGATTTCTGAGCTTCCCAAGCCCAAATCCAACTCATTTTTGAGACTATTTCATGCAGAATTCAAGATGGGTCAAGCAGAGAGCAATTAGTTAGTGTAGGAAGCATGCCTTAGGTTAGATCTAGAGAGAGAAGCTCCCTCTTCCTCTAGAAATTAGGGTTCTTAGTTTATTTTTTTTTCTAGACTTAGGTTTTAATTTCTTGTTTCCATCTTGTTTTCTTTACAATTTCTTGTTCTATTGTCTTGATTTCCTATTTCTTCTTGTTAATTTCTCATTTTTAGTTACTTTTATGTTCATGCACTCTTGTCAATTTCAATTTCCTTTAATGCAATTTGAGGTATTTCAGGTTTAATGTGCTTTCTTTAGTTGTTATTGTTAATTTCTTGCATTGGGTAGTAGTAGATTTTATTATTTCTTGCAATTTATGATGCTTTCCTTTTATGCCTTCCAAGTGTTTGATAAAATGCTTGGTTGGATGTTAGAGTAGCTTTTTGAGCATTCTTGGCTTGGAAAGAGGAATTAGGTGCTCTTGAGTCATTAATACCCAACTTACGTTGGTGATCTAGAGTTGTTAGTTAATATTGTTTCCATTGACTCTAATCTCTTGCTAATTCAATTAGTAAGTCAATTAGGACTTTTGGATTAAGATTAACTAGTCTTATTTGACTTTCTCTCATGTGAAGATAACATTATACCTTCTTCCTATGTTGGAGATGACTAAATAGGATTAGCTTTTGTTAATCATTGTATGATAATTAATGACTAGGATAGAAAGCCTATATTCTCAATCCTTGCCATGAATGCCTCTTTTTAGTAGTTGTTATCTTTAATTGCTTGGTTTATTTTCTTGCCCCTTTTTACCAACCCAACCCCTTGGATACCATAACCAATAATATGCATACCTCACTGTAATTCCTTGAGAAGATGACCCGGGACTAATACTCTCGGTTATTTTTATTGGGTTGGACTTGTGACAACCAAAATTAAACTTTGATTGAGCATTACTTGTCGGTTTGGAACTATACTTGCAACGAGGTTATTTATCTTTTACCGAGAAGAAATTCTTAACCAACGATTTTGCTCTTTCAGCCCCCTAACATCTATCCTAAAAGAAAATGGGTATTTGTTCGCATAGATTCCCGCTGACATGCTAGGTTTGGACCCGGTTTCATATCCCACCAGCTTGCCAAAAAGCTGGAAGCAAATTCTGTGTCACAAAAGCGATGAAAGATGTCGGCAGACATGGCAACCGAGGTCAAGAAGCAGACCAGCAACCTTTTTCAGGCCGGTTTCATCCAGAAGCTCACCTACTTAACCTGGCTATCGAACATGATGCTTGTCAAAAACCTAACAGAAAATGGAGGATGTGCGTAGATTACTCAGACTTCAACAAAGCTTGTCCCAAAGACTCTTTTCCGCTGCCCAACATCAATAACCTGGTTGACTCGGCTTCCGGATACAAGTACCTAGTTTTATGGATGCTTAATCCGGTTACAATCAGATACTGATGCATCACCCTAACAAAGAAAAAACTGCATTTATCACGCCAGGCGGCATTTACTACTACACAGTAATGCCATTTGGCCTAAAGAACGTCAGGGCCACGTATCAGCGGCTCATGACAAAGATCATCCAGGAACAGATAGGTAAAACTGTGGAAGTGTACATTGATGACATGATCGTCAAGACTACAAAAGCAGAATCTCTACTAAAAGATCTGCATCGGGTGTTCCAGTCCCTCCAAAAATACATAATGCGCTTGAACCCGGTGAACTGCGCTTTTGCAATGGAGGCTGTAAAATTCCTCAGCTTTATGCAAGCACAGCGAAGAGTCGAGGCCAACCCGAAAATGCGAGGCAATTATCTGGATGGCTAACTCAGGATCCGTTAAAGACATTCAAAAGTTAACTGCGCAATTTACGGCTCTTTCCCGGTTCTTAGGGGCCTTGGCTCAAAAAGCCTTACCCTTTTCAGCTTAATGAAGAAAGGAATCACTTTCTAATGGATAGAGGAATGTGATGAAGCTTTTCATCAGTTTAAAAAACTCTTATCAAATCCCTAGTGCTAGCCAAGCCAGAGGTCGGGAAACCCTTGTTCCTATATCTTGCAATCTTTGACAAAGCCATGGGGGCGACCTTTATCCAAGAAGAAAACAAACAACATTTTCCGACATACTTCATCAATAAAGTGTTTCAAAATGCGGAGTTACGATATTCACGGCTGGAGAAGTTAGCTCTTGCCTTGCTCATCTCTTCAAGACGACTAAGGCAATATTTTTAGAGCCATCAGGTCGTGGTTCACACAGATCAGCCCATCAAGCTGGTGCTCCAAAAATCGACTTGGCAGGTAGAATTATGACATGGTCCGCGAAACTATCGCAATTCAATATTGTGTTCCAGCTAAGGCACGTCATCAAGGATCAAGCTATGGTAGCTTTTCTGGCCGAGATGGCCAACTAGGAAGACCCCGACCCCTCGACTCAACCGTGGGACTCCACGTAGATGGAGCATTCAACCAAACCACGTGCGGCACAGGAAGGTTTTTAACTGCCAAATACACCATTTTTCTTTGTAGTTTTCTCTTGTTATTTTTTACTAATTTGATCAATAAAGGGTACTCTTTCCTCACCTTTTAGACCCACTAAGGCCAAATGAAGGTTTTAACGAGGCCCAAAAATTCTTTTTTAAGTTTGTCCATGATATTTCACTTACGTTTGCATTCATTTTTAAGTTACTTGCATATCCTTTAAGTAGAATTCCTATTATTTTTCAAGTTAGCCATATGGCATCCCAGGACTGATCAACCCGAAAATCCAAAATCAAAACACCCTAAAACTGGATATCGAAAGGAAAATCCAATGCAGTTTACAAAACTTAAAAATGATACACCATAAAAATGATTTCAAAATTCAAACCAAAGCATCCGTGTTCGGCCCCTCGGGCATACGTTCGAAGCATACAAAGTCAGGAAAAGTAAGGATATCTGCAACTTGAGAGACCCTTTGGAAGCAGAGATGGCCTCCTTCAGGTTTCTCACGATCTCTTTGTTCCTCTTCCTCAAGACGTCCACAACATCTTCGGCAGCTTTCATTTTCTTTTCTACCTCCTCTGCCCGGTGTACCACCTTTAAGGCCTCCAACCTTAAAGCCATCTCCAGATCGGAGAGGCGTTGGATCTCATCAGCAGCTTCTTGAGCCGCCTTCTTAGCCTTAGCCTTCGCAGTCTCAGCTATCTCCGTTTCTGACCGGGTGGTCGTCAGATCGGCCTAGGCTTGGCGAAGTTTACCATCTAGCACTCGTGCCTATCTCAGAACAATCTCTGTCTTGTGAACCACCGTCGCAAAATGAAGTAAGGAACAATAGAACTACTTAGCCTATACGGTTAAGTCACAGACAGCAAAATATTCCTCTATCTCTGAAAGCAGGTGTTTGTTAATAAAAGTTAGGGCATCGAAAGCCTTTTTCATCACGAAGGGAACGATCACTTTCCGTTTTTCACCTGGTTTCATTTTCCTTTTTTATGGGGAGCCAGTGGCGTGATCTCATGAAGATTATCTTCAGTCTGGGAAATAATGACCTCCCTTGATCCCTCGCCAGCACCAAAAGTCGGGACCACCTCAGCCTGAGGCTTCTCCTCATCCTCCACTTCGAGGAAGGTAGCCATAAGGCTCTCCATAGTTGTAAGCCCGCTAGCCATGTCAACTGCAAAAGGAGAAGACTGTGGGAAAAAAAAGATAATAGGAAGGAAGATTCATAAATGAAAAAAAAAAAAGAAAAAAACCTACCCACGTAATGCTGACCGGCCTCCCGATCGCCCATCACATGTTGGGGTTCAACGGTCTACTCCCAAAAATGACTGTCAATACCTCGACAATATTTTTACTCTCTCGACTCAGGCCCTCATAAGTGATCATTACCAAGTAATCGACCACGGCCTCATACTTCCAATAGGTCAGAAATTTTTATTCCCCCTCCAATAGGCCCATCACATATTCCCTTGCTGACCTTACTTTAAAATACTCTTCCTTGAATCCGTGAAAGGAGTCCTCGAAAAAGTCCTATTATCTTTCGGCCCTGGACGGGCCAGAAGGACATGTACCCTTTTTTGTGTTTGTACTCTCAGAGTAGCACAGTGAGTAGGAAGAAATAAAGAAATACCTCCACCACAATAGGGATCTATAGATACTCCCACACGAGCTCGAAGCAACTAATAGCCACCCAACTATTAGGATGGAGCTGCGAAGGAGCAACACTGCACTAGTTGAGAAGCGCAATAACAAACTCAGAGAAAAAGAAGTGAACCCCTACAACATCAAACATGATTTTATAGACCCACATCCATTCAGAAACTCGGGGAGCCTCCATGTTTACGTAATAGACCTGCTCTTGAGGGTCGAGAAGAGATAGCTCATAATTTTCCTCGGCGTTACCCTCACTGCAGATCGCGTCGATATCATGAAAGTCCTGTAAATCGTCTTCGCTAAGGTGAGAAGGGGTTCCCAGCACATCGGTATTGCACCAAAAATACTTTAAGGGAACCCCACGTACCGCAAAAACGATCCCTTGTTGAGGTTCGGCGCTACTCCGTACCATATCTATAGAATTGGGACACCGCCACTTCTGTAAGCTTAAGAACTACACAAAATTGAAGCTTGGAATACTAAAAGTGAAAAAAAAAACAACTAGTTAAAGTCCCAATAGAGAGGCTATGGCCCCCTCTAAACCCATGGAAATGCCTAAAACTGCCAGAGCTACACTACCAAACAGTACCACTAACTATGCAAAAGTAGCAGTGGAAAAGCACTTACTTGAGCTGAGTAACGAAAAAAAGGAGGAAGAACATGCAGAAGAAGTAGCAGTCAAGCACCACCAAAGCATAATGCAATCCCCAATAGAAGAGGTGATTCTCACCAGAAAGAAAGAACGAACGTAGAAATGGTGCGGAATGAAGAAGTTGTGAAAGAAGAAGAATAAGGAGCAAAAAAAATGGAGTAATAAAAAATTAATTAAAAAGCCATTTTGAAACGGACGCACCCCATCAAGTGCGAATGCAAAAGGACCCAGGGAAAGACGGTAAAATTCATCCCAAAAGCATTAAATGCACTTTCAACATCAACAGATGTGACTCCTTGAAAAGCACGTGCATTGTCGCAGAACCCCAAGCCCCGAAATGACCGTTTACTGGCAACCGACTTGCTTGGCATCACATGGGTCCTGAACTACAAAAATGTGCCCACACCGACAATGGTGACGTCATGTTTGGGGGCACTGTTGCGGACTCACCTGTCAGCCCTAACGGCTCCACGACCCAATGGGAAAGAAGAACATATATAAAAGGGAGTCTTGCACCCCCCCCCCCCCCAGTATGACATACGAAAAACCCTAAAGCTCAACCTCTAATATCAACTTTGACTTGGGTGTCGGAGTATTTTTGCAGGTCCCTCCCTTCCCTTTGTCCAAGGACCCAGAAGCCATAAAGCTCATTAACCTCACCAAATCACAGATTCCATCGTTCCATGTCAATCCTAAATATTTGCACATATATAAAAGCAAAGGTGGTGGGCTATAATCTAAGGGACGTGACAACAGGTGCTTGAGGAACAAGGACACGTTGTTTGTACTTAAGAGCTCGCCTATAAATAAAAAGATAAGGCTACTAGAAAAAAAAGGAAACTTCCATTGATTAACAAACTAAACATAGACACTTTGGAAATTTTCAGTCGAGATAATTACTAATTTGGTACCTGAAAGATTCTAGCACTGACAAAATGATATGTGAACAATGTTATCAATAAAATAGTCCATAAAAAGTTTTAGAAATTGACAAGTGTGTCTCTGGACTCACTGGAACACATCTCCGACGAAAAGGATGTTGAGGTAGCCACTATATTTTGATGATATGTCATATTTCTTTAGCTAATACTGAGTTGTCTTTTATAATTAATTTAACAATTACAAGCTGAAAAATCCCTAACTCTTTTGTCCTAGTTTTTATTAAGCTGAAAAATGTGCCTCCACCTCTCTTTTCATTACCGTCTGCCACCCTCTTCCCCTCTCACCCTTCTCACTGCCGTCCGCCGCCCCCTCCACTCTCACCGCCAAGTTCCTGCCTTCTCACTCTCAAGGTCACTGTAGAATCTTCGTCGCACTCCTAAGACACAAACCAAGGAGAATATCGTTGTCATGTACCTGACCTAGCCAAGGAGAACATCGTTGTCACATGCTTGATCTAGCCCGAGGAGAACATCGTCTTTGTACACCTGAAAAGAATTGTTAGAGGCAGAATCGTTGTGTTAGAGGCAGAAGCGTCACCTTCTTCGTGAACCACTCTAGCTACTGGTTTACTGATTTAAAAGTTTAACTGTAATTCAACCGAATAATTAAGTTATAATAAAATAATTTATAAAACTATAAATAAACACACAAAAAAGACAAATACAAATTATTGAATTATATTCTTATTATATTAATTAGTATTTCAATGTTTTTAAAACATAATATATCTTTTAGCATATATTAATTTTAGATTATATGTATTATAATTTATCTATAATAGTATTTTAAACATACATGTAATATATGATAAAAATAAAAAGAAATTAAATTAAATAAATATCATAAAAAAGATTGTTTTTTAATCACAACACTATTGTTTGTCGGGATGGTAACCGGGTCTAAAGTCGCTGGGTCGGCCCGCGTAACTTGCCAAAAAAAATGGGTCGGGCTAAAAAATTGGGACCACCAAATAGTAAAAGCCCGCCTAACCCGCACTGCTTAAACCGCGGGCTTTGACGGGGCAAGCTTCCCCGCTGGACTTAGTGTTTTTTGGTAAAGGAGTATTTTTGTAATTTTTTAGCCAAAATCCAATTTCTCCCAACCCAACTTACAAGAAAATGAGGATGAATTGAATATTTTGGATTATATTTATTTTGCTTTGGAGACAATATTTATAATTATGTTTTGGATTACGTTCATTTTGCTTTGAAGACAATATTTATAATTATAAAGACTTTAATATTTGTGAATATAAAAATTATAATTTTTTTTATACTTTTGGAAGTTATAAATTTATTAAAATGACTATAAAATTATATATATTATTTAATAGTTAATAGTAAAAAAAAGAAGAGGAGATTTGGCAGACTTACTCTGCCAGCCCGCAATTAGATGGTTGTGGTAGAATTTTAAAACCGTCTCATTAGACGGGGCAGAACGGACTAACCCACCAAAAGACGGACTTTTGAC
Organism: Arachis ipaensis; assembly: GCF_059453495.1. Classification (NCBI taxonomy): domain Eukaryota; kingdom Viridiplantae; phylum Streptophyta; class Magnoliopsida; order Fabales; family Fabaceae; genus Arachis; species Arachis ipaensis. Next base: position 29,415,113 of record NC_142438.1, on the reverse strand, counting down.
GGGGCGGGACAGGACGGAGCGGGACAGACTTCCCCACTTACCACCCCTAATTGTTTGGAGGTTCATATGACACTACCTATCAGTTATATTTTTAGGAGACCTTTCTCATAGGTCGTAGCCAAAAGGAGAAATCTTAATAAGAAAATAAAAAAAATTATTGGGACTAAATAAAATGATAGACCATATTCCAACATTTGCAAAATACTAACCATATTATCCTAATGTATCTATCACTCCTCTCTCCTTCAGACAAGTAACTGCACACCACACACCAACATAAAAATAGAAGGGAGAAATTAAAAGAGGGAGCCACGTTTAAGGACATTGTTACTGCCTCCTTCCAGGGATGAAGGCGGCGACGATGACGATGAAAAGCATGGATGAACATGAAGGTGACGACGATAAGAAACATAAGACATGAGAAGCGACAGCGACAGTCGGCAGAGTGGCAAACTGAGGAGCTCATATCTTCGTATTAATGAGAAATGAGGAATTTAGGGTTTTCAATGTCTGAAATTATGATTCAGTTTTTATTTTATATTATTTTATGTTTTTCATTTTTAAAGCTAAAACAACCTCACTTAGGGGGTTTGCTTTAAAAATCAGCCGATTTACGATTCGTTTGATTGATTGGTTTTTGACCGATTTTTTTACTTAATCTCCAGTTCATAACCCCACCGGTTTTTCTTTAGTCCAAACCGGTCTTGCTAACGGTTTTTGAGTTGACTAGTCTGACCAACCAGTTTGAACTAGTTTTTAGAACATTTTCAAGATCGCTAATGCTTGTGGGTTAAACTGGGTGGGTTAGGTAGGCTTTTTTTAAGGCGGGTTCAATTTTCTAACCTAACATGCCCTTTTTGGTGGTTAAATAGGTAGTGCTCATTAGGCTTTATCTCATTTTTCACCCCCTAACATACTCCCAATATCCTTGGCGTCAACGTAGAGCTTAATCACTTGTTAGGCAATAATTTTCTTATGATAATTTAACATCACCTGAATATGACCATCGCTTTCAAGCTAGAAAAAGGGTTGTCAGAATAGTTTATTGCCAAACGCTATGAGAAACTTAGCATTCTCGATCTCTTTCAAACCAAGTTCTGCCATATTCACTAATATGAGGTTTTTCATCTCATTCAAAGATTTCACCTAACAAGTGAGCATCAATGTAGGAAGAGCACATTCAAATGAGATCCTGTACTCATCATCCCTTGTCTTGACATTTGGATATACAATCACAAAGACATACGTGTTTTCTGGCCGTTTGTAAGAAGAAGAAGAATAAGAGTGTGGTTTGAGATGAATGGATTTACTTATATGAAAATTAATTTTGACCACTAAAATCTCGTTTAAACAACACTCGAGAAATTTATACACATTTTGTCGAACTATAAATAAAATACTGATATACATATGTCTTTTACACTATGAAGGTTCTCAAGTGAGTTGAGAAGGAGGTTGAATTAATGAGTTATTTTTTATGCTTTATAAATCAGATTGTGCAGTACACTGAAATTGGAAGATTGTTTTGCTTTTTATCTCTTCTTGATATAACATAATAGAAATAGAAAATGCAGAGATGAGAGATAGAGAAAGAGTGACACCGTGATATATCCTAGTTCGGCTATAAAATGCAATGTAACGTATGTCTAGTCTCCACTAAAATTGGTACAGAAGTAAAAAACCAGAGTAAATTCACAGATTTATGAAACACAAAAACAAAGTATGATAAACCTAAAATTGGCACACAAAAAAAAATAATAAAAAATTGAGCCCTAACATTTATCATGAAGAATAGAATCACAAAATTAGAGTATACCTGAAATTTGCATAGAAACACGAGCAGAAGATTCAGAAGTATTACATTTCACACTCCATCTATATCAAGAACAAATAAATTTCTAATTAAAATTAGCTTAAAAAATTGAAGAGTTAAGATTCAAGATAGTTATGAGAAGAACTAAGAGAGAGCGAGTTGAGATTAGATGAAAGAGGCGTCAGAGAGAGCAGATGTGATGAGAGCGGCGGCAAAAGGGAGCTTGTGCGACGAAAGCGGTAGCATAGAGATCTTATGTGACGATGCAACGAAGGGAGCAGATGGGATGAGAGCGACGGCAGAGAGAGCTCGTGTGACGATGACGACAAAGAGAGCAGATGCGACGAGAGCAGCAATGGAGAAAGCTCGTGCTACGATGGCGATGAAGGGAGCAGACGTAACGAGAGCAGCGACGAAAAGTGCTCGTGCATACAACACGAGCAGCGGCGGTAGTGGTAAAAGAAGCTCATGCAACGGAGGGAGGAGTGCGTTTTATTTGTGCGTGAGTGTGTGAATGGAGCACGAGAGATTGTGTTTAAGTTTGGGTAACTCAAATTTGAGACAGATTTATTAATTGATACCCTTTGAGCCGGCTAAGTCTTTCAAGTCCACTGATACTTTTCTCTCACCATTTTTTTCTACATGCGAATTTTTTGTCAGTAAAAAATTTAAAATAAAAATTTTAATTTTATCGACATAATTATTGTCAGTATTATAATTTATTGATAATTTTTGAGAAAATTTTTAATGTTTTTACCGATAAAAAATTCGTTAGAAATCTGTCGATATTTTCGACAGCAAAATTGTCTTAAAAATCTGTATGTAATATATTATTTTTTAGTAATGACAATAAATATTATTATTTCTTTCAATTATTTGTTGTATTAGAAAAATTAAAGATATGTTTGGCTTGTGTTTTTATTTTTGATCATTTTTATTTTTAGAATTTTATTTTAAAAAGGAATAATAAAAATAATAAAATTTGTTTTTTATTTTCACATCATATTTTTTTTATTTTTTTAACAAAAATCTAAAAATAGCAAATTAAAACAGAAACCAAATAAATTCTAATTTTTTTCCTCTATTAACCAATGTTTTCAGGATATTTTTTAATTAAATTCATATTTCAAATATGTAAAAGTGTTAGTAATAATCGATCGAGTATTATTTCTATTAATAAATTTAAGATTATTTAATAATGTTTTATTTTAGTTAAGTAAAAACAAATCCATTTTTAATTAACAGGTTCGACTATGTCCTTTGTGATGTTATTTGCTTCATTATTCGTCTTGTATCTTGCTTGATTTGGTTAATCTTGGATCCTATAAGTCCAGCCAACGTGTGCCCGATAGAGATTTGACCTTTTTTTTTTTTTTTTTAAATTAAGAGTGAGATTTGAATTTAAAATTTTTAGATGATAATAGAAAAATTATATAATTTGAACTATAATTCGTTAGCTAATAAAGATTTGTTTGTGATTGTATGTTGTTGAAATTGCACCGATATCATTTATCATTTAATTTTAATTAATATCAGGTTTTTAAATATAAACTATAAAACATTGTATTATATTGGATGATGGAAAAAGCATGAGAATCTACTCTTGGATAAAAAGGTATAGCAAAACAAATCATTTTGATTATATATACTCTTTTTTTACGATATTATTATTATTATTATTATTATTATTATTATTATTATTATTGAAGAAATAAACGTGGTTGATCATTATCCAAACAAAAAGATCTACTAATTATTTTTGATATGCCAATTGAATTTATGTAATACGTTAAAATGAGACTTTGAATATGTAATGTACAGATATAAAATTCATAATGGTATCCACAGAAATCAGTAACATCGATTTGAAAGAAATTGTTATTAACGATCTTAGAAAAGAGAGAAAATGTGAAAAAATAATCAGAAATTATTGAATCATTGATCAAACCGCTAGAATTCGTTTAGAAAGTTATTGAGACTATCGATTTTATGGGAGTTGAGCCAGGTGACGAGAGCGAAAGAGAGGTCCCACGCGGAAGAGAAATAGAGATACTGAGGCCCCGAGAGAGAGAGAGAGAGGCTAGCAACCGTTGGATTACTAATCAATGGCTGAAAACTCTCGCAGAAATCGGTAATGACTGAAAACTCTCGTAGAAATCGGTAGTACCGATTTGTTGGTGTGGCCACGTGACACGCATGCAAGGAGTTTCTGTATAATCTGTGAATTCCAGATGTAAGATGATACTCTCTTACCTCACTCATCATTTAGAAGCTTCAAATACACTCGGTTTGTCAAAAGATTGATTCTGTGCTTAGACAATTCTTGTGGAAGGAAAAGGTGGGGGAGCGTTGCTTAAATTTGGTCAAGTGGAGCAAAGTTGTCACTCCAAGAAAATATGGAGGTTTGGGAATTAGAGATACTCAATGCGTAAATTTTGCTTTACTCGGAAAGCTTGTTTCGCAATTATTGCATAATAAAGATAAGCTTTGGGTAAGAATTATATTGGCAAAATATTTATCTGGGAGTTCTTGCTTTTCACCCAAATTTTCTAATAATGTTTCAAGCACTTGGCGAGCGATTTATAAGACAATAGAAAAGCTTCGTGATGATTTTGATTGGTGTACAGGCAGGATGTCTCAATCCTTTTGGTATCATGCTTGGCGACCATGTGGAACGCTAGCTCCTTTGGTTCCTTTTGTGCACATTTCTGATTCTCACTTGAAGTTAGAAGATGTCTGGCACCTTGGGCATTGGCGGTGGGATATTCTTTGCACAATGATTCCAGAAGAAGTTAAACTTGATTTGATGCTCTTTGATCCTATCAAGCAGGCAGGAGATAAAACAGGTTGGTTTTGGACAAACTCAAATACTCTCACATACTCGACTAAAAGCGGGTATGAATGGATATTGAAGAAGAAATTTGGCTGGAATGATAATGAAAATTGGCTTTGGCTTTGGTGCTTGAGAATACCGGAGAAGATAAAGTGTCTGCTCTGGCTTTGCCTCAACAACGGAGTTCCCACAGCTAGTTACCGATTTCAAAGAGGTATTTCTACTTCTGATTTTTGTCAGAGATGTTATCTTGCTCTAGAGGATATTAACCACTGCTTTAGGACTTGCCAAAAAGCTCGTCAGATTTGGATTAGCTTAAATTTGGGAATGACCGCTGAGGACTCTAATTTGGATTTTGTGTCTTGGATTCGTTCTAACCTCAACAAAAATGAGTTTCTCTTTGCAGCGGCCTTTTGGTGGATTTGGAGGGATAGGAACAATGACATCTTCCACCAAGATGATCCATGGAGTAAGGAGAAAATTGTTCACTTAGTTAAACATGCTGCTCGAGATTTCTCTAATGTTGTTATCAACCAAAAACATATTATTCCTTCTTCTTTGAAATATAATTGGGAACCACCTCCAATGAATGTCTGTAAAGTGAACTGCGATGCAAGCGTTTTTGAAAATGAGCAATTAGCTGGCTTTGGATGTATTATTAGAGACAGCATGGGAATTTGGATAAAAGGTTGTTCTCCCATTATACCTCTTTCTAGTGTTCTCTGTTGTGAGTTTCATGCTATTTGGAGAGGGCTTGTTATGGCTTGGGATTGCAAGTGCAAAGAGGTCATATGTGAAACTGATAATCTTGATGCGTTTCTTCTTGTTTCGCGAGGCACAACCAGCATGATTAGGAATGACTCTGATCTGCTTGACAAAATCAAAGAGATGCTCCAGCGCAATTGGACAGCTACTTTAGTGCTCATCCAGCGAACAGCAAACAGAGCGGCTGATTTAATGGCTAAGATTGCTGTTTTAAACAAGCAGGTGTATCTAGAGTGGTTACTGCCTCCTAATAATTTAGACATTATTATTAGAGAGGAGTACTACTCTTTTTCTTAGATCTTTTTTCTTTGTGTTATGTTTAGTCAAAAAAAAAAAAAAACTAATAAAGGTCTAGTCAATAACAAGTTAATAAGTAGTTTTAAATGGTATTTTATATTAATTAATTGTTATTAATTAGTAATTATTTAAATTTTATTTTTAAAAATAAAATTAATAATTATTAATTATAGTTATTTAAAATTAGTTGATTAAAAATTATTTACCTATACTTTTTTTATTAGAAAATTGTTATTGTAACTGTTAAACATCATTATTTATTATAATTACTGTTATTATTATTAAAGTGGTGTTGTTAATATTTCATTATTTTCGATATTATTATTATTATTATTATTATTATTATTATTATTATTATTATTATTATTATTATTATCAACTGTTATGAGTTTTTTTATAAAATCAATAATTTGTTATTGTAATTAATATTTCATTAATCTTACTATTATTATTACGTGGTTGTTTATGTTTATAATATTATTATTATTATTATTTTATTATTGTTATTGTTGTATTGTAATAGATTGTTATTAGTATTTACTAGCAACGTGCGGGTGGGTGATTGAGTTTATGAAATTAATAACAAAAATATAAAAAGAACATATAGAAATTGGATAATGATATATTTGTTATATATATTTATTGAGCTTAGAAATATGATCACAATAATGTAACTAATAATTCTAAATCATAATTTTAAATCATGTATTAATTAAACATGCTTAATTCAACGATTGCATGAATTGAGTAATCAAAATTTGTAATTAAGAGTTCAGGTAGTATAGGCACTACATTATATTCATTTTTTGAATGTGCAAGCTTTCTATCTTTCAAATCAAGGATCTATTATACAGATTCTCTTCGTTCTCTGACGTTTTCATTTTCTATTGAAGACCTTAATCTCATATTCTGAGTTAAAGTTAATAACTTCTATTCATGCCATAGATAAAAAGGATCAATTGATGCATTAATAATATCTTGTCTAGATCCATTTGTTATCATAGGAAGAATTTGAACATATGATAATAATATAACGTAATACTTATTTTAATAATTTAGTTTTGTATTTGTGAAATTTTTGAAGGTATAATTTTGAACAGACTTAGGCTTAGTTTAGTAAAACTTTTCAAAGAGATGCTTCTGCTTTTCAAAAGCATAAGCACCTCGTTTTGTGTTTGATAAATCAAAAATTCATGTGCTTATACTTGCGACTTTTAAAAGTTAGGGATACTTTTGATGAGCTATTATTCAGAGTGAATTACCAGTTCTATCCAAAACATTTGTATTCTAAATTTCTAATTTCAAGAAGAGATTCTCAAAACTCCAACTATAATTCATGATGTATAATTAATTGACGACATGATAACATTAAATCACTTTTATAAACGTTAGTGATACAAATAAGACAATTTAAATGTTAGAAATACAAATAAGACTTTACTCCAAATGTTGGAAACAAAAATAATATTTTACTCGAATAATAAAATATTCGATGGTGTTTGCATCATCATATGTGAAATTCACAACTAAAAGAAACAATAGCCTTCACATTTAACATAATTTATCAGCATCTCAACAAAAGTTATATGGCTTGTTGCTTACCTAAAATTAATTGAAGATGAATTTATAAAAAGAATCTAGTGCTTTTAGTTTGTACATACATGGGTTACATTTATGTTTATCATAGTTACAAAAAGTCAAAGTCACCACTTCATACTAGTGTTTAGTTGTCCTCAATCATCTATTATTTTTATAGGTTTAAAAACAGTAAATACACTATATTCTAAATCATAAATCCAAAACAGTATATTAAATAGTATTTGAAGGGAAATTGTTGTCCAGTACAAAACAGTAAAAATAATAACAGAAAACAGAAACCCACTTGAATGTAAAACTATTCTAAAGATATAAATTGTTATTTAATCTCATTGCTACATTATAAGAGTCCTTTGTAGTCAGCTTATAAACAATTTATTCATAATAACAGATCTCTTTGCACAAAGTATTTATTCACAATTTAGATTAATTAAAAGTAAATTAGGTAAATATTCAATCACCTAAACTAGTAATAAAAAAGAAAATCATTCAAAATTTTAAAAAATAATTTCTAGTCAAAATAAGAAGAAAAGTAAGAATCTGGCGAATTCTATACGATAAAAACTGTAAAAACATGGAATTTAGATATAAAATTGTACATGAGTAACCTTCTTTAAATACATTATTCTCTTTGCTCTATATTTTTTTTGTGTAATCCTCCTTGCTCTAAAATTGCCAAAAAATTCCATTACAAACTCACTTAACTGCAAGTTGAACAATTTGGAATCAGAAACATAATATTATTGGAGTCAAAGCTTTTAAAGTCATTACATGATGTCAAATGATATAGCTTTCTAAAAAACTGTAGATAATAAACTGCATAGTTTCTCATGATTTGCTACACCTAGTCCTAAACTTAAAATAAAATGACAAACCCGGAGGCAGCAAGTAATTCAAAAAAAAGCAAATCATCATAATTTTCCTATTTCTCCTACTATTTAAAAGTGATAGACTTACTTCCACTACAATTGCATCGCCAAATCCAAAACTACGGGCTAATCCAAAAGTTGAGAACAAATTATCGTAACAATCACCACCACAAATAGCTTACAGATTTTCTTCTCAATTAAAACCATTGTTCTGAAAACCGAACCAGACCGGCCGGTTCGACTGGATTAACCGAAAACCGGTGATTTGTCCGATTTGGTTACTGTGAAAAACCGTCCTGCAAAAAATCGGCTTAAAAACTGGTCAAACCGGCAGTTAACCGGTGAACCGCCAAAACCGCTTGGCAAACTCAAACCCTAACGGCGGTAGGAACCCAACCCCATCCCATCGCCGAGCTCTTCTCTTCCGATAGACGGTGTTGTCGCCGCCGGAAGAGACAGACTTCGGTGCCGTCTTCGCTCGTGGAAGGTCTGCTCGCTTCTCGATCCTCTTCTCCTCAACGTCGAGTGCTTGTTTGGAACTGTTGGCGACGCCGCCGCGAAGGGCTTCTCCATTGTCGTCTGTGCTCGATTTGTTGGTGCCCATCTCTCTCTTCGAGTTCTCTCTCTATTCGAGGCTTCGAGCTCTCTCTGTCTCTCTCTTTCTCACTGCGACGTGTCTCTCTGCTCGGCTGTGGAGTATTCACCGCGCCGTCACCTTCTTTCCTCCCTCGCCGCCGGTAAGCACTACTGCCTCAATTTATTTTTGGTTATTTTGTTAATTTTATTTATTCTGATTTTTGAGTTGTTGGCCGTTGATATTTCCGATTCTGCATTGTTGATGAACATTGTTAATGCTAGAATTTTTTCTGATTCTGAGTTGTTTATGTTAATTCTGAGTTGTTTATGGCTTTATGCTGGTTTTTCTGATTGAGTTGTTAATTTTGGTTGCTGATTTTTATTGAATCTGAATTGTTGATGGTGGTATGGTAAAATTGATTTTGTTGCTGCCTTCTGATTTTGATTTTCTGTGCTTGATTTATTTGTTCTCTGTTCATGATTTTGTTTACTGGCTTCATTATTTGTTTGTTTGCTGGCTTCATGATTCTGAGGTTATTTTTTCATGAATTTGTTTGCTGGCTTCATGAATTTGTTTGCTGCTTCATGAAATCCTCTGAGACTGCTAATTACAAGGTGATAATACTCATTCACATTGCATTCAAATTCTCCTTTTGTCTGGTTTACTAATCACTTATGATACTGTTTAAAACAGAGGGCTACTGAACTAGAAGACATTATACGTAGGAAGAATTCGACGATCTCAAAATTAAAGAAGGATTTGGCGGTTCTAGAACAAAAGGTAAGAAGCTGATACAAGATATTGTCATTTTGAGATGATAATGAATAAGGACACACATAATTTTTCTAAGAAGTGGCCACATAACTGGTTTTTTTCACTATTGAGTGTAGGTTATGCAGCTTACTAGAGAACGCCGAGCCTCCTTCACTGCTTTTTATTTAATATTTAATTAAACCGGTTGAACCCCGGTCGAACCAGTGAACTATTGAACCAGTGACCTCACCGGTTTATTGACCGGTCCGGTTCTCGCAACCTTGATTAAAACCCTACTAATGAAATTAATCGTGTAAATATTATTTAATACAACTATTAATTATGTAAAATAATAAGAATTTTCACATTCATAACAGAGAAAAAAAGAGGTCTTATTTCTTGTAAGAAAGAATATTATAAGATACACTTCTATTAGTTTCCATGAAAATTGGAGAACTTTTAGATTGTCAAAATAATAACCACCATAATAAAATAGCAATATTGTAGTAGAGCAACTGCAGTCATAATATCTTAAGAGTTTAAGCTCTGCTAAGATCAAACATAAAACTCAAGAAGTTTCAAATTCTATGGTTTAACATGCTTATTTAAGTTAACCAAAATGCAAAAAATGTTAAATAACTTTTTGGTTCACTTAAAATTCATTTATAGCTGATGTAATTTATCATATTTATTTAGATTTTGATACAAAAACAATTCAAGAAGATCGGTTTTGATCCCACAATTTCTTTGTCTATATTAAATGTTAAAGGTGGTGAAAAAAATAATATAGGTGCCAAACATCAAGTTTTTAGATACCATTCAGTAATTTAAAATTAAGGACAAAAACAAATTAAGTATCTAAAAGATATTCACATATTTGATTCACACTTCTCATAGGAAATACATTAATAACCAAAATACTTCAAATTAAACCCCAAACTCAATGACTTTATTTTTATTTTATATCGTTTGAAAAATTCAATGGGTGTAAGATGATACCAATGAAATTAAATTCATTTCATATTACCAATATATAGTTCAACAGATCAAGTTAGTAGTACTTATTCACCACCTTCCCCTCTGCCATCTCCCTTCCTCACCCTTAAATAAGTCACCTCATTCAATAATATTCTTCAAAAATGCCTAAGCTTGTTTAACTTTCTAATAATGAAAAAACTACTATTTATTATGGACAATTTCAATTACTACTTTCTCAATGTCAATTGAATAGTCTTAGAAAAGACTAGCTGAAATATAACACACAAAAAATCACCTCCTATGATATTTTAGCATTTTCTGCTAACAATAAAAAAAAACTATCAAAACCTCTTGAAGTACTACGAAAAAAATGCTCACCAACAACAGCCCATTGAGGAACTTCACCAAATTGAGGAAGGAGAAGAATCTTTCCAAGATCTGAAATAAATTAACTATCATTTGTAAATTCTTATAGATCTAAAATGAGATGTTTCTCTTAGTAAACAGGAGAAGCTTAGTTTTCATGTATAGTGGAACCCAAAATATCCAAGCAAGCGGGATTCACCATATTAGAAGAAATAAAAATATGTATGTTTATGATGAAGACTTTTAATTGCTCTTTTAGCAAAGCTTATACAAAAAGAATATTTGAAAAGAATATCTAAGTTAATGTATCATGAATGAGTGCAGTAAAATGTAACCAATTTTCATTGAGATAATCTTTTCTAATGGTTCTAGCAAATTGCAACAAATGTTGAAAATCAAATTAAAACTGCCAGCAAACAATAACAAAAAATATGAAATTGCATGGAAAAAAAATGCTTGGTCTGCAAAAATGTAGTGAGAGTACTTATCCAATATTAGCTGTTTGGCGTCACCATCTTGCTACAGAGCTGTTGCCTTAACACTACAGCAGCAACACCAATGCCGCTGAGCCTCTCTTTTAATGGGTAGCAAACACAACAGAATGGGTATTAGCAATCATGAAAGAGTCAGAGCAGTTGCATTCCTAAGCAACAACACCTGAAAGAGCAACCACTTTTTACCTCACACTCTTGCGATGGCAACCCACAGTATGCACCACTGTTTCAGCATCTAAGAAAGAAAGAAAATTAATGATTCAAAATGAAACATTGGCATTAATTTCTCCCCAAAGTTCGCATAGAAAAATATACAAACATCTTATGAGCAAGGGAATTAATTAATCACATACAGTTATGAGATTGTTGCACACATATATTGCTACCATCTAAAAGAGAAAATGTAACACCCTACCACACAGAGCCTTATGCTTAAGTCATAAGACAGAGGTGGCGAGGTATTACAAGCTCTAAAAATAAAATTTAGTACATATAGTATTGTGAAGAATGTTTATAACTAGGAGCCTTTGAAGAAAAGAGATAAAATAAAACCGTTAAATTGAAAAGCGCAACATTTCAATTGATAACGTAACGAAACAGATAAAGGATAAACTAACTCGAAGCTATAACAAGAGAGTGCCAAAGATACGAATATCAAGACTCAAGACCGGGTTCGCGAAGATAACCGGTCTGAGCATAAAAGTATACATATTTATATAACATAAAGTAAGAACCCAAGGGAAACCCCAAGGACAAACTACCAAAACCTGTTCTCCAAAACAACCTCTAAGAGGAGTCAACACTATATATATACATTTATTTAGTGGAGATAGTAACTATCTACATAAAACCAAAATAAAGTCCTAAGAAACAAGGATCTTCGCTAATCCAGAAGTCTCCAGCATGCCTCAACGAGGAGCCTCACGTCCTGCATCTGAAAACCATAAAATCCGCATGGGTGAGAACCAGAGGTTCTCAGTATGGTAACAATACCCACATATCTAACATGTAATGTCCTGGGAAAGCCGAAGGCAATCTTAGAACTTCCAACAGATAATCAAAGCTTATAAACAGACTAAACCATAAATGTCAACTGACTAAAGATCTTCAATCTAACTAACATTCTCCTTTTCAAATCTTGCAGACCTCCCAACCACCAGCAGTAATATAATATGGCAAACACAATTATATCAGACAAAGAGATATATAAATAGGAAACAGATACAGTATTTAGACAATTAGCAAGTAATATGCAGTCAATTAGGCAATTCCAAACAATTCACATAATATGCATATGATGTATGCCTATCCTAATGGCTGATGAGTCTCATCTGTCGGTTATAAAGCCAACCCGACAAGTCCAGGTAGCTAACCATTAGACTGTCCCTCTGTCGTGCATCCCCAACTCGAGTTATTCACAACATAAATCATAATTCATATCCAACACCCTCACTGGTGTATATTCACGGGGGCAAGCTCATCCGGAACTTTCACAGTGTCCGGCCACACTTATGACATAGGGTCAGTAGAGTATCGAGTCTCCACCTAGAGCACATGGTGGCTAGCCACTGCTTTCTCCCAGAAAAACTCGTATCTCAGATAGTGGAAGTGCAACATTCACATTTCATTCAATACGCATATATGCAATCATACTCAGCCATAATTCGGCAATATCTCAGCCATTTGGCTCATAATAAAATCCATAACCAGCCAATTCATTAGCAATTATAGCCCTTCGACTCATGGCATACAAAGCACTTCCACAATTATCCTCCGTATCTCATACAATGATCTTTGATCATCATTCATCATTAAATCCCCCCTTACTTCACCCACAAGTTACCACATTCCCTAGCTCCTTCCCATTGCTAGGTATATCACAAGGATTTAAGACATAAGGGGTGAGATCTGAGGCTTAGAAGTCTGAAATTTGGCTTTGAAAACTCAAAAATCAACTTTGGGATGAAAATAGGGTCACGCGTGCACGTCGCCCACGCGCACGCATGGAAGGCAACAAGATACAGTGATGCGTACGTGCCCCCCCACACGCACGCGTGGATGGGAGAAAAGCCAAGTGACGCCTGCACGTCAGCCACGCGTACGCGTGGGTGCGTTTTGTGCCCCACACACAAAACTCGCACAACTCTCAGGAATTTTGGCTGGGCAATTGATTTAGCTCATCGACGCGTACGCGTCGGCCAGACTCACGCGTGGATAGCAAATATTTGAAAATGACGCGTGTGCGTCGGCCACGCATACGCGTGGGAATGCGTTCTGCCAAAAATTTTACTAAGCTAAAAAGCTACATAATTCATAGTTTCAAACCCCAATCTCCTGACGGGTATAACTTCTCCGTTTCAAATCATTTTTCACCCATTCTTCGAACAGCATAAACATCCCAGATCGAATTTTATTTCTAAATAAGTTTGGTACAAATTGGGGATCCGGAGTCCAAGTCATGATCCGTCAAAGTATGCCCAAAAACCACATTTTCATACAAAACCACAAAGTACCATTTTCAAAATAAACCAATTCCAACCCTTTTTAAAATCAACCAAAACATACCAAAAATCAACGTCAAGCCTCCTCAACTCATACATTAACATTTTTATTAAATCATAACCCACCAATCCATCAATTTAACCAATCTCAACCAAGTAACTCAACTTCAAACATAATATCATATTATACATATTTTCTCATCCCAATTCCCAACAATACCATTTCCAATCAACCATCAATACACACAATCAATATCACCCTCACCATCAAATGGCTTCACCCACAATTCAACCTCAATCAATCATTAAGCATATATCAAAACATGCATATCTCTCATGCATCACCCCATCAAAACATCAATATTCATTAATCACATACATAACCACATCATTTATCTCAACCATTCAACAACATCAACTATTCAAATCCTATCTTAGGGCTTCTAGCCTAAGTTTTCACACCACATTACATTTTAGATACTGGAAACCGAGACCATACCTTAGCCGATTTCCTTGCTCAACCCAAAGCACTTCCAAATCACCTTTCCACAAGCTCTCAAAATATCAACACCTCCAAGAGCAGATTTTAGCACACCAAAGCCCTTTTCCAAGCTTTCCAAAACCTCAATCAAGCTCCAACACACATATATACACTTCCTAACCACAATTATCGCATCCAAACACAACAACTCAATACCCAAACATCATAAACCCACAAATTCCACTAGGCTTGAGAATCTTATCACACTCAAGGATCAAGGAGACAAGGTTACTTTTCTCCTTCAAGCTAGTTGGATCCTATAACGTCAAAGAGTCCAAAATCTCAACAATTTTTCTCTTTAAATTCGAATTTAAGGGCTGAGGAACTGAACTAAAATCGTGGCTTACCTCAAGAACAAAGTAATGGGTTTGTAGAGCTCGTCACGGTGAACGCGTAGCCGCAAACAGTGTGGCAAACGGAGCTCCGGATAAAAAGTTATGGTGATTTTAAGATCAAGTGAGAGTTTATGTTTTTGGAAGAGTTTTCTAGAAATGGATCCTCTCCAATTTTTTTAACACTTGACAAGATACAGTGTGATCTCTCTCCTTTGATTTTATAAGTGGGACCAGAAATAAATAAGAGAGAGAGAGAGTAATGAATGGTTAGATTAAGCACTGGACACCATCCAGTTTTTTCTTCACTGGAGAGGATCCACTCCCGAGTTTTCTTCCTTTCCATGGCTGCCCAACGTGTTTGGAGTCTAAGGGAGGAGAGAGAGTGCTGAAATAAGGATTTTATGTTTAGTTTGGTTGGGCCAAGGGCCCAATATGGATCTGGTTTGGCCCGTTCGGTCCAATCTTGGGCCGGTTTCTTTAAAATTGGTATCAAAATTCTCGTTTTAATCTCCTCTATCATATTAAGTCATAAAAATCACATTTTTGGCTTTCTAGAATAAATTCTTATTTATGGGTTAATTAGTCATTAATTAACCGGGTTTTACATTCTACCCACCTAATTGGAAATTTTGCCCACAAAATTCGAATTCAATTACCTGAGAATAAGTGCGGATAGTCAGTTCGCATCTCCGACTCAAGTTCCCAAGTGTGCTCCTCAACACCGACTCGACTGCATGCCACTTTTACTAACGAAACTTCTTTTCTACGCAAACGTTTGATACTCGTATCGTTAATTCTGACCGGAGCCACTGAAAGTGTCAAATCTTCTTTTAACTGAACCGATTCCGGTTCTAGCACATGGCTAGCATCATGAGTGTACTTTCGAAGCTGCGATACGTAAAATAAGATGTGCAGGTTCGAAAGGTAGGGTGGTAGAGCCATCCGATATGCCACCGGTCCAACCCTCTCCAGGATCTGAAATGGACCGATGTATCGAGGATTCAACTTTTTCGCTTTAATCGCCCTACCTACTCCTGTGGTTGGAGTAACCTTAAGGAAAACATGGTCTCCTTCCTCAAATTCCAAGGGCTTCCGCCTCTGATCGGCGTAACTCTTCTGACGACTCTGCGTAGTGAGTATCCTATCTCGGATTTTCTTAACTTGTTCGGTACTCTCAGCTATCATCTCTGGCCCTAACAAGCTTTTCTCCCCAACTTCATACCAACATAGCGGAGATTGACATTTCCTCCCATACAAAGCCTCATACGGAGCCATTCCGATGCTCGCATGGTAGCTATTATTGTATGCAAACTCTACTAACGGCATATACCCATCCTAGCTCGCCGGTTGGTCCAAAACACAAGCCCTCAACATATCCTCTAGTGTTTGGATCGTCCACTCGAATTGACCATCTGTTTGAGGATGGTAAGCCGTACTCAAGCTTAATCGGGTTCCGAAAGATTTCTGAAATGCACCCCAGAACCTTGAAGTGAAACGAGGATCTCTATCGGAAATTATAGTGGTAGGCACACCATGAAGTCTCACAATCTCCTTTATGTACAACTGTGCTAACTCCTCAAGAGTGTAATTCATCCGAATGGGTAGAAAATGAGCCGACTTCGTTAGTCGGTCTACAATCACCCAGACAGCATCAAAACCGGCTCTAGTCCTTGGCAATCCCGACACAAAGTCCATCACAATACTCTCCCATTTCCATTGCGGAACTTCTAAAGGTTGCAACATCCCAGAAGGTCTCTGATGTTTGATCTTTACTTTTTGACAGGTTAAGCACTTTGAGACGTATTCCGCCACATCATTCTTCATACCCGGCCACCAAAACATCACTTTCAAATCATGGTACATCTTAGTACTCCCCGGGTGAATAGAGAATTCGCTTTTGTGTGCTTCCTTCAAGACATCTTGCCGTAAAGTGCCAACGTCCGGCACTATGATCCTATCTTTGAATCTCCATAGCCCATCCTGATCCTCTGACACTCTCCACTGCTTTCCTTGCTCAATAAATGGCAACACCTTCGGTAACACGTCATCGTTTTGATGAGTCTTTAGGAGTTCGGATTTAAAGTCACTTGAGATCTGTAATCGACTCAAACACAGAGTTCCAGACACTTCTTGAACACCAATATTCAGAATCTCGAATGCCTTGAGCAACTCTTCTTCCCGAAGCATCATCCAAGCAGCATACAATGACTTCCGACTTAACGCATCCGCCACTATATTCGCTTTCCCCGGATGGTAATTCAACTTAAAGTCGTAGTCCTTTAGTAACTCCATCCACCTCCTCTGCTGCATATTAAGCTCTTTCTGATCAAAGAGATATTTCAAGCATTTGTGATCAGAGAAAACTCAGAACTTAACCCCGTAGAGGTAATGCCTCCATACCTTCAAGGCAAACACAACCGCAGTAAGTTCCAAATCGTGCGTAGGGTAGTTAACTTCATGAGGTCTCAACTGTCGTGAGGCATACGCCACCACATTACGATGCTGCATCAGCACGTACCCTAGACCCTTTAGTGAAGCATCACAGTACACCTCAAATGATTCGTTCGGCTCAGGTAACACCAACACAGGCACGGTGGTCAACCTTTGCTTCAACGTTTAAAAGCTCTCCTCACACTCAGGAGTCCAAACAAACGGCGCATCCTTGCGGGTTAACTTTGTCAATGGCAAAGCTATTTGCAAAAAGTCCTTGATAAATCTCCGGTAGTAGTCAGCTTAGCCCAAAAAACTCCTTATCTCAGTTACTGAGGTTGGTTGCCTCCACTCCATCACTGCTTCCACCCTAGAAGGATCTACAGCTATCCCCTGTTTACTCACCACGTGACCCAGAAACTTCACCTCATTCTTCCAGGATTTACATTTAGACAGTTTTGCATAGAGTTTCTTTTCCTTTAGTATCTATAACACGGTCCTCAAGTGTTTTGCATGCTTCTCTTCAGTCTTGGAATAAATCAGTATGTCATCAATGAAGACAACAATGAATTTATCTAGGAATGGACGAAAAACTCTGTTCATATAATCCATAAACACTACAGGAGCGTTTGTGATAAACCCCTATTTTATTATTCATCTTGTGCTCAAATTGAGTGTTTTTATCAATTCTTCATCCACTTATTCATATGAATTGCATGGTTTTACTTTTCCTTCGTTATTATGTGATAAGTGTGAAAACATGTTTCCTATGCTTTAAAAATATTGAATTTAATTATCTTTTATTACCATTCGATGCCGTGATTTGTGTGTTAAGTATTTTTAGGCTTCATAGGGCAGGAATGACTTAAAGGACAGAAAGGAAACATACAAAAAAGGAAGGAAAGCAAAAAAATAGATTTTTGAAGAAAAGGGCAGCGACGCGAACGCATGGACGATGCGGACGCGTGCCTAGCGCGAAATGGCATCGACACAAACGCGTGACTGACGCGGACGCGTGCCTTGAGCAGAACGCAAATAACGTGTACGCGTGACTGACGCGTACGCGTGACAAGGAAAACTCACAGATGACGCGAACGCGTGACCCACGCGAACGCGTGACAGACGCCGCGTACAAGAATCTACAGAAAACGCCCCCAGCGATTTCTGGACCCTTTTTCGGCCCAATTCCAAATCCAGAAACACAGAATATAAGCCAGAGAATGGGGGAATCAAACAACAACTTAGAATCAAGCTTTAATATACACAATTTTAGGATTAGATGTAGTTTTTAGAGAGAGAGAGAGGTTCTCTCCTCTCTCTTAGGATTAGGATTTAGGATTTCTATTATGTTTAGGCTACTTCTTTTCAATTACAGGTTCAATGTTACTTTAATTTATGTTCTCTTCCACTTTTAATTATTCCAATGCTTTTACTCGTTAATGTTGCCCAATTGGCTTATGAACTTTTCCATGTTAGGACTTGAATTTATGTTTAAATGCAATTTGAGGTATTTCAGATTAATGATTGTTTTATTCTATTTATGATGGCTTTCAATTTAATTTAGATTTATTTTCCCTTTTGGCTTTGGTTGATTAATTGGTAACACTTGAGTTATCAAACTCAGCTGTTGATTGAAATTGGAGTTGCTAATTGATTCGAATCCCTCTAAAGCTAGTCTTTCCATAGGAGTTGACTAGGACTTGAGGAATCAAGTTGATTAGTCCATTTGACTTTCCTTTATTTAGTAAGAGTTAACTAAGTAGGAGCGATAAACAATTCTCATCACACCTGATAAGGATAACTAGGATAGGATTTTCAGTTCTTATACCTTGCCAAGAAATTTTTATAATTATTAATTTATTTTTCTTGCCATTTAAATTACTTACTCCTTAATTCAAAAAAACCCAAAAATACACTTTTACTCATAACCAATAATAAATCATACTGCCCTGCAATTCCTTGAGAAGATGACCCGAGGTTTAAATACTTCGGTTTATTATTTTTATTGGGTTTGCTTAAGTGACAAACAAAACTTTTGTACGAAAGGAATCCTTATCGGTCTAGAAGCTATACTTACAACGGAAATTTATTTGTGAAAATTCTAGATCGCGCAAAAATTTCGTTCGTCAGTTTGTCAACCCAAAAGACATTACAGTGTACTCGTAATGACCATAACGAGTCCTGAAAGCGGTCTTAGGGATGTCCGCACCTCTTACCCCTTATTTGGTGATAACCAGATCGCAAATCGATCTTGGAGAAAACCCCAGCTCCTTGTAACTGATCCATGAGATCGTCAATCCTCGGCAATGGGTACTTATTCTTTATTGTGACCTTGTTCAGCTGTCTGTAATCCACACAGAGCGACATACTCCCATCTTTCTTCTTTACCAGTAACACTGGCGAGCCCCACTGAGAAACGCTTGGTCGGATAAAGTTCTTACCCAACAGATCCTCTAGCTGAGACTTTAGCTCGGCCATTTCTAGCGGTGACATCCTATAAGGAGCACTCGAGATTGGTCCGGCACCAGGCACTAACTCAATAGCAAACTCCACCTCTCGGTTAAGTGGAAATTCATCAATATTATCGGGAAACACCTCCGGAAACTCACACACAACTGGAATTTGGTCCAAGCTTTGATCATCACCCGAAACACCCGCGGTTAACAGCAAAATACCCTGACATTCGGTCCCAGAAAAATTCACCATCATAGAGTTCAGGTAATAACTATTCAACACAACCGGCCCTTCTGTATCTTCCGGCATAAAGTACACCGATTTTGCAGAACAGTCGAGCAGAACATGGTTCTTAGATAACCAGTCCAAACCCAGGATAAGATCAAGACCGGTCATCGGCAAGTAGATTAAATCATGGACAAAATTAAGTTGCTTGACCCTAAATGAAACTTGTGGGCATCCTAGCCTAGTTACCATGGCTTCATGGGTGGCATTATACACCTTTAGTTCATAACCTAAAACTATAACCTTCAATCCTAGCTCACTAGCTTTTTCGAATGCAATGAATGAATGTGTTGTCCCCGAATCAAATAAAGCATTTAAAATTTGACCAGCCATTTCACAGTTACCTCGGATAAGTATCTCGGGTCCCTCGGCACCAACAGCTGAGGTGGTGAACACCCGACCAGGCTGGTGTGCTCTCCCTGCACCTTGCTTCTGCTTCTCCGGACAGTTTGAGGCTCTATGCCCCGCCTTACCACAAGAATAACACAAGCCCCATCCGGCCTTGCATGGGGATCCCGGATGGTGAATCCCGCACCTAGCACAAGCTTGCTCATTCTGAGGCTGCTTCCCAAATCTTTTCCCTTGTGACTTGTTGTTGTTGGGCCTCCTGAAAGAGCCTCCCCGCTTGAAAGGCGGACCTCTAGGAGCAAAGCTCTTCCCTCGATTCTATGGGAATGGTCCCCTATGGCTTCCTCTCTCTGCAGCTGCCTTTTTCACAAACTCTTCAGCAACCCTGCTCTTATTCACCAACTCTGAGAAAGTTCTGATCTCCATTGGTCCCACTGAGCTAAAGATATCACTCCGAAGCCCTCCTTCATACTTAATGCACTTCCATTCCTCGAAATATCTCGGAGCTCCCTGCCACATGCGGAAAAACCTGAATAGCTCCTCAAACTTGTCTGTATACTTAGATATGGACATAGCACCCTGTTTCAGCTGCAGTAACTCCAGTTCCTTGGCCGTCCTAGCAAAATTCGAAAAGTACTTATTATAGAATTTCACCTGGAAGGCATCCCAAGTGATAGGGTCATCACCCTGTTGCAAAAGACGTCGAGTTCCCTGCCACCAATGTGATGCTTCCCCGGTGAGCAGATAGGTAGCAAATTCAACACACTGCTCTTCAGGTACCAACTGTGCTTGCAGTGCTCGCTCCATAGCCTGAAACCAGGTATCGGCTTCAGTCGGGTTGGTGGTTCCCTTAAACTTAGGTGGATTAACCTTTAAGAAGGTTGCTAGTGTCATCGGGCCCTGAGCTCTGCCGTCGCCATTACCATTATTGTTCATCTATTACCCAAGAGCCGCAACAGTGGCCTACATAGCAGCAGCCATGTTCTCTAACACCGCCATAAAGTTTACCGGGTCATTTGGATTAATCCTCGGTCCCTGAGCACTAGTACAACCTCTCCCACGACCTCAACCGCGTTCACGAGGTGCTATCTGGTTCCTATACACACCAAACAATCGATAACAAGTTGATCAGTCTCAATATCGGAAGTCTAGGGCTTCAAAGTTCCAAATGCATGCTCATGAACATTTATGCCAGTTATATCAATCAGATATCCTAATAGCACATAAACACACATACAGAGGATACACAGAAGCATAGTCTGTCCGTCCCTCAGGCTCTACAGGAACAAACTGCTTTGATACCATTATGTAACACCCTACCACATAGAGCCTTATGCTTAAGTCATAAGACAGAGGTGACGAGGTATTACGACCTGTAAAAATAAAATTTAGTACGTATAGTATTGTGAATAATGTTTATAACTAGGAGCCTCTGAAGAAAATGAATAAAACAAAACCGTTAAATTGAAAAGCGCGACATTCCGATCGATAACGTAACGAAAAAGATAAAGGATAAACTAACTCGAAGCTATAACAAGAGAGTGCCAAAGATACGAATATCAAGACTCAAGACCGGGTTCGCGAAGATAACCAGTCTGAGCATAAAAATATACATATTTATATAACATAAAGTAAGAACCCAAGGGAAACCCCAAGGACAAACTACCAAAATCTGTTCTCCAAAACAACTTCTAAGAGGAGTCAACAGTATATATATACATTTATTTAGTGGAGATAGTAACTATCTACATAAAACCAAAATAAAGTCCTAAGAAACAAGGATCTTCGCTAATCCAGAAGTCTCCAGCATGCCTCAGGGAGGAGCCTCGCGTCCTGCATATGAAAACTACAAAATCCGCATGGGTGAGAACCGGCGGTTCTCAGTATGGTAATAATACCCACATATCTAACATGTAATGTCCTGGGAAAGCCGAAGGCAATCCTAGAACTTCCAACAGATAATCAAAGCTTATAAACAGACTAAACCATAATTCACAGTTTCAAACCCCAATCTCCTGACGGGCATAACTTCTCCGTTTCAAATCATTTTTCACCCGTTTTTTGAACGGCATAAACATCCCGGATCCAATTTCATTTCTAAATAAGTTTGGCACAAATCGGGGATCCGGAGTCTAAGTTATGCTCCGTCAAAGTATGCCCAAAAATCACATATTCATACAAAACCACAAAGTGCCATTTTCAAAACAAACCAATTTCAACCCTTTTTAAAATCAACCAAAACATACCAAAAATCAACCTCAAGCCTCCTCAACTCATACATTAACATTTTTATCAAATCATAACCCACCAATCCATCAATTTAACCAATCTCAACCAAGTAACTCAACTTCAAACACAATATCATATTATACATATTTTCTCATCCCAATTCCCAATAATACCATTTCCAATCAACCATCAATACACACAATCAATATCACCCTCACCATCAATATGGATTCACCCACAATTCAACCTCAATCAATCATTAAGCATATATCAAAACATGCATATCTCTCATGCATCACCCCATTAAAACATCAATATTCATTAATCACATACATAACCACATCATTTATCTCAACCATTCAACAACATCAACCATTCAAATCTTATCTTAGGGCTTCTAGCCTAAGTTTTCACACCACATTACATTTTAGATACCGGAAACCGAGACCATACCTTAGCCGATTTCTCCGCTCAACCCGGAGCACTTTCAAATCACCTTTTCACAAGCTCTCAAAGCTTCAACACCTCCAAGAATAGATTTTAGCATCCCAAAGCCCTTTTCCAAGCTTTTCAATACCTCAATCAAGCTCCAACACACATATATGCACTTCTTAACCATAATTATCACATCCAAACAGAATAACTCAATACCCAAACATCAAAAACCCATAAATTCTACTAGGGTTGAGAATTTTACCACACCTAAGGATCAAGGAGACAATGTTACTCTTCTCCTTCAAGTTAGTTGGATCCTATAACATCAAAGAGTCCAAAATCTCAATACTTTTTCCCATTAAATTCGAATTTAAGGGCTGAGGAACTGAACTAAAATTGTAGCTTACCTCAGAAACAAAGTAGTGGGTTTTGTAGAGCTTGTCGCAGTGAATGTGTGGCCGCAAACAGTGCGGCAAACGGAGCTCCGGATAAAAAGTTATGGTGGTTTAAAGATCAAGTGAGAGTTTATGTTTTTGGAAGAGTTTTCTTCCCTTCCATGGCTGCCCAACGTGTTTGGGATTTAAGGAAGGAGAGAGAGTGCTGAAATAAGGATTTTAGGTTTAGTTTGGTTGGGGCAAGGGCCCAATATGGGTTCGGTTGATCCGGTTTGGCCCGTTCGGTCTAATCTTGGGCCAATTTCTTTAAAGTTGGTATCAAAATTCTCGTTTTAATCTCCTCTATCATATTAAGCCATAAAAATCACATTTTTGGCTTTCTAGAATAAATTCTCATTTATGAATTAATTAGTCGTTAATTAACCGGGTTTTACAAAAAAGAAAAATTTTAGCAATGACTTAACAATTCGGAATAAGCATTGTTATTCACTAAAATATGGCTCTGAAGGCAAAACATGTAGCAAAAATAAAATTTCGTCTTACCCAGTGTATGCTTCAGGTCAAGCGTTGGACAGAGGTGGGTAGTATTTGTTCAACACATTCACCTCTCACATCTTCTCTCTTTTGTGTTTGATTATGTTTCAGTCACTGAAACAACCACAAATATTCAAACTTAAAATTAATAATTTAAGTAAAGATCGAAAGATAGAAAATTAAAATTCTCAATGCCATGTAATAATTCAATAATTTTTCAAACAATAAAATTGAATGTAATCTTCATTTTCATATTTTCTAATTATAATCATCCTTATCACTTATAAAATTCATACATATTCAAAGGATTTGTGGTTTGCATTGTAGCAGTCAATTTACGTAAATTTGATAAAAAATATACGTGTACAACTAAATTTCTGAAAAGCAAAAATAGATTCGATAGTAAGAAAAAATCAATGATATATTTGATTCGAAAATATAGCAAGAAAACAGCCCTTTTAAATGAGCTTTGAGTTTTAATATTTTTAAATTTGTCCACCGAATCCTTAAACAAACTCTATAAACACAACTATATTTATGTCTTTATATGTAGGCTTAATCTTATCGTCATCCCCTGAAAAAAAAAAAAGAAAGAATGCAAGGAGGTATGGAGCTTTGACTTTGAAGGAAACAATCTGACAAAAGAAAATGACAACAATAATAAAATTAGTAGTCACTATAAGAAAAATGCTAGAACAATTTTCTTTGACAACTTAGACTATTAAAAGAACTCAAAAGTCAAATAAATGCACAACAAATGAAGGAGTTCTTATAAGTCATTTTAAATTCTTTTTGCACAAAACACACCTTCAAATCCACTGAAAACTAATTAAAAGATTTCATATAATAGATTAATTTCCCAATGTCTCAATTTAGTAAGTGTAATAGTAGTAGTAGGTACCTCCAATGTAGAAATCTCAAAAGTTGGAGTTGATGCAGAGGCAGTGTGGATTCTGAAACAACATCATCTTCAAAAGAGAACGGTGTCATCTTCCCTCTTGAGACCATCATATTAAATTGGAATCTCTTTGATTGGAATGTATCTATTTGACACAAAAGATAAATAATTAATAAAAATTATTTATGAGCTGATCTTTTAAAAAAACACACACAAAAAATGGAAGATTGATTTTTATAAAAAAGGGTTTATGGATAAAATAACATACTTGATAAGTGTTTCAGGGTGAGCAACCACAATGACATAATAAATGCAATGTAACTTGTCAACTGAATTGAAAATCACAAATATGGCACTCCCAAACTTAAAAAAATATCATTAAATAATAAGTGTAATAATAATTTTTCCTTCCTGCAAGACTATTTCTTCTTCTTTTGCGTCTGATTCTCAATGATTAGGTGTGGGAAAGTTTTGGACTTTAAAATCAGGGGTGCACAAAATAATCATGTATTGGAGATTCTAATTTATACTAACCTTTGAAGAGTCACCAGCCAACTTCCAACTGCCTCCCCTTCTTCTTCTACCTTGGCCGATTCGTTTCCCTTCTGCAAGAAGACCTGCAATTGAAGAAGCAGCTGAACTCAGAACCAAACGCTAATCCAAATTAGTGAATTCTGATTATATTAAAAAAAAAGATGGAAATATACATTAATTATAAGTTTTGGCCAATTTCAATTACTGATCCAATAAAGCTATAAACCAAATATAAAAAAGAAGAAAAAAGGACTCCATGTTCAACTAACTACTACAGTCAAGATAAAGGTATCCACTGATGGCTTGCTCTTATATTAGTCAATAATTTATCACTTGAATTATAGTCATGCAATAGTTATTTTGAAGTAGAAAATGGTAAATCTCTTTTAATCCTTTTGTAATTGAAGAAATGAAAATAAAAATATGGACTAACCTTTGAGTCACCGGCCAATTTCGAACTACTGCCCCTTCTTCTTCTGCCTTGACTGAATGTTTTCTCCTTCCGCAAGAAGACCTGCAATTGAAGCAGTAACTAAACTCAAAATCAAACGCTAACTAAATTGGTGAATTCAATTATATTAAAAAAGCATATAGTAATATACGTTATAAGTTTGCCCAACTTCAATTATTGATCCAATAAAGCTATAAACCAGTATGAAGAAGAAGAAAAAAGTGGCTCTAGTGAACAACTAACTGCTATGGTCAAGATACAGGCATCCCCTACTCTAATGTTAGTCAGCAATCTATTACTTGAATTATAGTCATGTAATAGTTATTCTCAAATGGAAAAGACTAAATCTTTCTTCTGCTCTTGTAATTGAAGAAACGAAAATAAAAATTATCAACTGAATTATTAGAATTAGGAATTCTATGATACTTATGAAAACTATTTCTGTCAGGGTTTAAATAAAAGGAATCATCCAGTTGCAAACTCTTTTAGAATTTACCTTCAAATTGTGAGTTAATTAAGATAAAGAAGGTCACTTTTATCAATATAAGGATATTAAACCTTTTGCGAATAACAGATTCTGCTCTTTTAAACTGATTTACTTCACTCCTCACTCATCTTATGTCGCACAGACTTGAATATAAAATTTCTTTTATGCATAAAACAAATATCATATAACAACATATCTTATCATGTTTATCCACTTTATATACTAAAGAAAAATAAAAATAAAACACTAGGCAAAAAGAAAGAAAGAAAAAATACTAAGCTATTGTGAGAAGAACTAATAAAAATTTTGGATGCAATTAATTTTCTCTCACAAAGAAAATGTGTTACAACGAAAATAAAGAATGTTTAAAAGAAGTTGTCAAAACAAAAAAATGAGTGAAATATTTCTCATGAACGTTGAATATCTTACCTCTTTAGAATAGCCAAGTACTCTTTAAAGTACCCAAGTACTCCTTAGAGTATCTTATCTCTTTAAGGAATAAAAATTTTAGGAATGCACACATATATATCCTAAATGATAAAAGGAATTAAAGTCATTTCAACACAATAAAATGATTTAAAATTTTATATATATGATGGAGGGAAATGGATAAACTTGGCCTCAAAGAATCATATGTAGTAAGTAAATGTTACTCAAACAAACACACTTACATTTCCTTTAAAAGAGAAAAAAAAGGGATAAAACACATGCAAATACATCTATACACAGAAAATTTATGCAATAGACACCATTACACTTACATTTAATCACTTAATATAGTAACCTAATTTATCACCGGATGAAACTAAAGCAACCCAATTCTTTTCTATTACTCTGTCCACCAAACATGAAAAATCTACAAAAAACTGGGTAAAATATAAGAAACAGTGACATTTGCTTTAAAATATAGATATCAAACATTTATTACAGTTAAAAAAAAAAGAAAAAAAATTATTACTCAATAAAACAAAAAAAATTAACTGGTCATCATTAAGTGTAATCAACGAATTCATTACCAATCTTCAGCAAATAATTCCACAAAAGAAGATAACAACAATATAATTAGTAGTCAAAGGCTTGCTAAGCATACAGTATGCATCAATCACCCTTGCAGATTGCTCTGTATCGAAATCCCTTTCTTTCAAAACAAATGATAGGATTAAACAAAAAATATTAGCTTCTTCTATAACTCATTCAAATACACAAACTTTCAAACTATTCACCAAAGAGTAAAGAGGCAAAGCAAAAAAAGTGCAAGGAAAAATATCAAAGAAGGTTATCCCAACAGACCGACCTAAGAATGTAAAAATCAGAATGCAATTTGTTTTGCCAATCTTTATATTTTCCATCTAAATTCACACCCTCTATATCATACTTCTTCTCTCCCTGTTTTAAAATTTGGGGGCAAAGAGAAAACACTTCTTAATTTTAATTATTAGCTGAGAAAAAAAATTATGATAGCATAATCATCAATTTAAAAGGTAGCAATCCTATTAGTTCTTGGACATAATCATCAATTTTACATAAATTTTGCTCCAAACATTAGTAGAACTCAATCCATATCATTCACAGAAAAATGACAAATTCAACTCAATCCATTTTGGCCTATGATTAACACCCAAAAGTGAAGGTGTTTTGAGAAAACATATTTTTTTAAAAAAATAAAATGTAATTTTATTTTGAGTATACCTTGTTTTGTTTAAATCTTTTATGCCTTCAAGATGTTAGTCCTGCATGCCTTTCATTAGGCCTTGACCACTTCCATCCATCCACCAAAGGTCCATTCCTACCAACTGATCATAAAGCAAGCATGTATCATTAAATTGCAGCTAAATGATAAGCAAAGGTGATACAATGAATACACAACACCATCACAATAAAAATACTTTTCCGACAAAATAACCTCTCAGATTTCAGCAGCAACATGAAGTTCATATTCTTTAATGAATTTAGTGAAGGATGAATGATCACACACTCACAAGGGATTGCTCGTCATAGACAGTTAATGAGCAAAATGCAAAAAGGTAAAAAAGTTGCCAACTTTGAGGGTACCCAACATCATAAAACGCATAATTGGAACCAAATTTATAAAAAAAATAGAGAGAAATGAAGGATGGGGTATCGATAAAATAGGAGTGTACCGATTATTTGAGTTGGAGAGATGAAGCTTGAGGTCTAGGGATGAGAGTTCGATACCGTAGCTCAGCCATTTCCTGAGTTAAGTCCTCTACTTCCTCTTTGTCCTTTAACTTTTCTATTCGCAATTCTTCCTTGTTAGCCTTCAACTCCTGCACATCCAACGGGGTATGAAGGAATGCCGCCAGGGGTGCAGCGACAGTGACTTCAGCATCGCCACGATTTCTGCCTTCATCTCCATCATATCTGAACCCACAAAAAGAATATTAATAATGCTAATAATAAATCCCTCAAAAGCTAAACTGAAACAAAAATTGTGAGTGAAAAGACCTTGAGGAGTATCTTCGGTGTGGTAGAGGCGCTTGAGGATGTCATTTTGAACTCTGATTTCAAATGAAAAAATTGCGCTCAAAATTTGGTATTCAAATCCTGATTTGAAAGTAAAAGATCGCGCTCAAATTGCTGCAGAAGAGATTTCTACTTCATTACCTGAGGGACAATGAGTTCTCAATCCATTGTTTACTCTAATCATCCAATCAGAAGCTAGCATTTCCGTTTTCTTCCCCTAAATGGTGGTTTTGGGATTGCTGCTGGATTGACTCTCCTTAACCTATTGGACAAAGATCTTCTTTGATAACCTTCTACCAGGTAAAAAGGTTTTGGCTTTTTGCTGAGGAGCAAAACACAAAAGAAAGAAAAGGTTTGGGAGACACCTGTCACTCTCTCAGAAACCATCTAACAATGTTAAATAGTGTGTGGTTTTACTGTTTGGCTAGTTAACTATTATATATTAATAGATATGTATTCAAATTGTTTATTGAAAATAAAGATGTCCACCTTCGAGTGCATTATTATTATTATTATTATTATTATTATTATTATTATTATTATTTGGTTATCTTTTTTAGAATTTTTAAAGTAATTAGATTGAGACACTTATATATTCTAGAATTATATGATCAAAGAGTAGAAGTTTATCTAAGAGTTGCTGACTTTTACAACGTATCTTAGATTTGAAAAACTTCAGGACCAATGGCCCTGATCAATGTCTTAGTAGAAAGGTGGAATCGGGTCACTTATACGTTTCATCTCCCTATAGGTGAATGTAAAATCACTTTAGAAGATGTAGTTTTGATTCTCGGAATTCAAGAAAATGGACTATCAATTACTGGGCCAACCAACAGTAATCACGGACTCATGGTGCAATAATGCTTGTTGAACTTTGAAGTTGCACCTACAGCGAATGGCTGTAAAGGCAGCTTTATCAAGCTAATGTGGTTACGTAACGGATTCTGTATTCATCTACTGTTGGTAACAGATTTCGTATTCATCCACCATCCTAGAATAACATGAAAAATATGATACAATGAAAACACACATTAATAACCCTTTTTGGAAACATGTTCGTATAATGCATAAAATATTAAATAGAACACGTTAATTACCTATGTTCACCACAAGTTTTTGCATGAATTGTGCCTTGAACTTCCTCAAGAAGTTGGGTGCTATGTGCCTAATGCAAAATATCTGTATGGCCCTTAGCGGCTCTCATGCTCCATTACAATGAGAAATAGCTGACCTAATAGACTCATGTCGATCAGAGATGAGTCCTACTCCATTCTTCGTCACCGCATGTGTTCGCAAATGACGAAGAAAAAAGAACCATGCATCTGATGTCTCACTCTCGAAAGGGGCAAGGCAATTAGCACAATATTATTGTTGCCATCCTGAAAAACTGCAACCAACAACGCTCCTATATATTTTTCATACAAGTATATGTCATCTACCTGTACATTCGGCTTGCAGTGCCTGAATGCTCTAATGCATGAGTAGAAACTCCAGAAAACTCGATTTAGAACCCTGACATCTTAAGCCAACTCATCCTTGCGATAACAAGGTAATGTTTCATATTCGACAGCTGCTGATGTCTGTTTCTTAACTAACCATTGCCTCAAACCATGTGGGCAACGCTTCATAAGAGGCTTCCCAACCACCAAAAATTTTTTCTAGTGCCTTCTGCTTAGTTAATCATGCTTTGCGGTAGCTAATCGTATAGTTAAACTTCGATTCGACATCTGCAATCACTGATCGCACCTTTATAGATGGATCAGCCTCTACCAATGGGTTAATTGCTTCTGTAATAATGTATGAGTCCAACTTCGAATGATCTTGAGAAATGGTAGCTCTAGTACAGGTATGGCTACCATTGTATTGTTTAATCTCCCAACAATACTTTATTCACATCATGCTAACCCTGATAAACCAATCACAACTTCTGTGAATGGTATAATCTTCAACTGCCTTTATCACAGTCTTCCTAGAATTAAATTCCATCTCTATGACAAACTCACCATCTACGACCCCAGGTGGATCTGCAATAACACCGTAAAAACATATTTAGACAGTGCAATATCTTAATATAAGAATATAATATTCAAATTACTAATTTAAATATGGTGCTTGCAACTACAAACCTGCATTGGCATACTCCGGAAACTCTGGAGCATTCATGGCATCGAGATCCAAAGCGCGCATGAAAGATGGCTCTTCGAATGGATGCTCACTTGCTAGTGCATTAGTCACGTCCTCTACGTCTGACTTAACGTTTCAATCCGCTTATTCCTCATCTGTATTGGGATCAACGAAATTGTAGTTGCCTTCATATTCCTCTTTGCTTTCACTATTATAACTTTCCCAATTGAAATCATGATCAGGTTCTTCGACCATATTAGGTAATTGTTCGAACTTCACATACATCTCAATTATAGACATATATGATTGGGCTTGATAGTAGATTGAGAAAATATCTTGCAGAGTTGTGTCATCATTGATGCACATTGCTGAAATTAAACGAACCCACCGAATACTAATATAGGTCGTCTATATAAAATATTTGTCACTTTTTTTGGTATATCCTTCTTCCTACTAATTTTACAATCAAAATGTACCATATGTCACTCTCTCATTACAATTAAAATAAAATCTTTCCCTCTAAAATTAAAGAGATCTTCCTTCTTCCATCATCTCTACTAATTTTACAACTAAAATGTGCCACATGTCATTCCCTCATTGCAATTGAAATCAAATCTTTTCCTCCAAAATTAAAGAGTTCTCCCCTCCTCCCTCTCTCTTTATCTATCCCTCTCATTCCTTCAACTACTCTATCCCTTTTATATATAATTATCATTATCAATGAATAATTATAACTTTAACAATCAAAATGTGCAACATGACATTCTTTAATTATATTAAAATTAAAATATTAAAATTAAAATTAAAATATAGCTATGTTATATATTATATTATATTATAAATGTGTCACATGACACTTTTATTAAATTTGAGAAAAATATTTTCTTCTAAAATTACTAAATTTTCTTCCTAAATTATCTCATCTACCTCTCTCTCTTTTTTCTATTTCTCTCTACCATTCTCACTCTATATATAATTTTGATATATTAATATATTATTATCTAATTTAATAACTAAATATATCACATAACATTCTCTTATTCAAATTGAGAAAAAATATTTCCTTCCAATATTAATAAACTCCCTTCTTAAATTCTCTCATCTATCTCTTTCCCTTTTTCTATTTCTATCTACTCTTCCCACTGTATATATATTTTGTAATTTATATTTTATATTAGTAATTTGACAAATCAAAATGTGTTATCAGATATTTTTTATTATAATTAAAATAAATTTTTCTTTCAAAATTAATAATCTTCCTCTCTCAGTCTTCATCTTTATCTTTCTCTCTCTTTTCTCTCCTTCTCTATTTTTTCTATCTTTTTGTTCTACAAAAAAATAAAATTAACAAAATAATATAATTCAAATAAAATTAAAATTATTATTATTATTATTATTATTATTATTATTATTATTATTATTATTATATACATTTTTTTTTGTTTTTTTATTTAGTTTTAAATTTTTACTGTTTATCTTTCTAATTTATATTTTTATTTTTCTTCTTTCAAATATTTATTAAATTTAATTTAGAGAGAATACTAATGTTATGATTAAAAGTTAAAATCAAGATTCTATTGTTTAAAAAAATTATTGAGTTAATTTTATAACTATCAATATAATTTTTTCATGCTAATATCCAATTATATTTTTATATACATAGAGAGAAAAAATATTATTTTTAAATAACAAGCATAAAAATTAATTATTTCTATTTGTGAAACAAACTTAACAACTAATCAAAAGTATACAAGTTAAATCGTTTCAAATTTTAGATAAGAAATATTAAAATTAATTATTAGTAATAAATCAAACTCTTTCACGTGAAAATAACAACTAAAAGTCTTATTATTTGATTTTTTATTTACGGAGATCCTGGTCTTCTTAGTCGACGGAGACTTTTGTCCTCTACAATCTTTTTGTAAAAGTATCTTGATTCTATAAATCTTTTGTGCTATAATCTATAATATCAGGACAAAACTGACATAATTTTAAAAGATTTATATTCCCGTAATATAATTACGGGTAAAAATACTAGTAAGAATCTATATTTTGACAAACTCTTAAATTCCTCGAACGACACTATAAAAAAAGAACAGATATACATAGATTATTACACATAAAAATCATACCTTTAGATGTTTCTAATAAAATTTGATCATTAAAATAAATTTTAAGACTAATATTATTCATTTTTTGATTACGAAAATAAAATATTCATTTTAATAAATAAAATGGTTAAGTTCAATTTTGGTCCCTAACGTAGGGGTCGAAAATTTGTTTCGTCCCTAAGTTTTTTTTTAAACAAAATCGTCCCCGAAGTTGACAGTTGTATTAAAATGGTCCGACGGACAATTTTGCCCCTGAGTTCGTTATTCTCCTTAATTGTTTGTTAATTAATAATAATAATATTAATCATGATAATATTAATAATAAAAGGGAACGCTGTGGGAGAGGGAGGAGGAGAAGATGTTGGGTCGAAGGCTGTGAGGAAGAAAGCTGTGCTAGGGTTCGACGAAGGGGAGGACGAGGACAGAAACGCCGATTGGATGGCTTCCCAGGGTTCAAGATCGGGCAGAATTCGAACACCTGTGAAGGAGATGGTATGTGGGCATGGGGAAAGGCCGATTCTTCGAACCTCAACGACGAAGGACAACCCAGGCTGACGATTTTGGGGTTGTGTCTACTATGAGGTATTTTGTTGGCCTGTAATTTCTGAGATTGAGGTTTTCCATCTGGGTTTTCTTCATCTTATGAGTTCTGGGTGGTGATAGGTTCAGGATGGCTGTGATTTCTTTAAGTGGGCAGACCCAAAAGCTGGAGGAGCGCTACGGGATTCTGAGATTGCAAGATGCAGGAAAAAGATTACAAGCTTGAAGGATGTCGAATGGAAGCTGAGGATTGTAGCTGGTTTAGGGGTAGTTGGGTGGATTGGGTTTCTCTATTTGTTGCTGCATAATCCATACAGTTTGAGGCAACTATATGGAATGCATCTAATCAGGAGATGATTAGAACATCATTTGTAGGATTTTTGTGTGTTGTTTTGGTTATTTGATACTGTTACTTTTATTGTTACAATGATGTTATGTGATGTATCCCCTGTGAAGATGTTTGAATGTATGAATAAAAGTGTTGTGCAAATTTTCAATCATGAAACAGTGAAAATGTGTTGAAAACATGTAAAGAACATTTATGTGCACCAGGATAAAACATTAAGCAATGATTCTTAAAACACTGACTATAAAAGTTCACAGCAGCATCCATAAGCCAAAATGGCCAATTACAGAGTTGTAGTTATCACTTAAACAGAAAAAACACAGACCAACATAGTTCATAAACAAACTTAAAACCAGTCCACCACATCGAACAAAATAACAAAATAACAAAATACAAACATAACATTGTTTCAGACCTAATGAAATAGCATAACAGCCAAAACACATAACTAATCCTCTTTAAAGATTGCCCCATGCACTAGGAGGCAATTTTGCCATTAGCTTGAGTTTCTGCATTGGGATATGAGGTGCACCAGTCTGGATAACAGAAAAACGCCTCTTCTTCTGAATTGATTGACTGTGTGAGGGCTTCTTGCAAGTGGAGGAAGCTGCTGCACTGCTCTTTTGAGGCAAAGGTTGGGATGAAGGAGCTTTAGGGTTGGACTGAGGTGGTGCAGGCCCGGATACATTTTTGGTTTGAATCTTTGGCTGGGTTGAATTATCAGTGGGCCTAGATGCCATTTTCCTGGGCCTGGTTACTGGTTTGCTGGGCTGAGTAGTTGCTGTGTTGGAATGAGTTGTTACAGGGCTGGGTTGAGAGCATGATTTCTTGCTAAGTCTCCCTCTTTGCACTGTTTGGCCAGGGGGTTGTGAGCTTGCAACCTTAGTACCTCTCCTTGGACTCTTAGCAGCTTGTTGAGATGCAGGTTGGACCTGTGACAGAAATAAAAAATAAGGAACATGTTTAGCATAAGTAAATATAACCCAACCTGAACACTATAGCAGAAAGGAAGATACCTTCTTCTTATGCTTTGTGCAACCTAATTTCTTGTGACCTAGAGCACCACAGTTAGAACACCTCTGTGTTTGGCCCCTACGGGAGAGATGAGTTTGGCTTCTGTTATCATCATCCCCAGGTCCCCGCTTCCTCTTCTTGACTGGCCAGTGACTTGGCTTCCGATATGGTGGTGGCATGACATCATCATATTGGGATCTCTCCCACAGATCTGGCCCATTCAGAGGATGTATAACTTCCTGGTAGCACCTCAGGTAAGCATCCTTCTTGTAATGGTCATCCACAAACGACTCCAAGTCCAAACCTTTGAATGTTATGCAGCTAATGGCATGAGGACATGGTAGCCCGCTCATCTGCCACCTCCTACACGAACACTCACAAGCAGCCAGATCTACAACAAATTTGTCTAACCCACACATCACCTCATACTTACTAGCAGCTGACCAAAATGGCCTCCAGTCCCTATAATGCTTTACCATTTTCTCTAGCTTCTTCAATATCGTTGGCATAATGTTACCCTGGTAAACTTGAATCCTAACTCTATTGGCAGCCCATCTAGTCATAATATACACTCTAATGTCTTCTAACATAGTGACAATTGGTTTTCCTCTAGCCTCAACTATCACAGCATTAAAACTCTCACTCATGTTGTTAATAAGGGAGTCACACTTTGAATAAAATGAAAAGCGAGAACGGGACCAGAACCTGGGTGGAATGCTGTTCAAGTGCCGAAATGCATCCTCACTCTTGAATCTCATTGTCTTCATCTCCTTCTCCTTCATCTCCTTTGCACATCTCCACATTTGATTCTTCAGCTCTAATCCAGGAAATTTCTTCCTGAAGTTGTTATACAGATGCCTCACACAGTATCGGTTGTCCACACCAGGGATGACTTCCTCAAGAGCTGATAACAAGCCCTGCATCAAAAAGGTAACCCAACTAATTAGTATAGTATTAACCATAAGTAATAAAATGCCCAAACAATTTCAAATTAATGTTTACCTTCTGCTGATCCGACATCAATGTACACTTTCCAATTTTATCAGCACCCAAATCATCAGCTAAGTGTCTCAGAAACCAAACCCAGAAATCCTTGGTCTCAGCTTCAACCACCGCATAAGCAATAGGAAGGATCTGGTCATTAGGATCTCTTCCTATTGCAGTGAGTAACTGGCCACCCTGAGGAGTCTTTAAGAAACACCCGTCCAAACTGATAAAGGGTCTAACATGTTGGAAGCTCTTCTTGCATGCATTGAAGCAGACATACAATCTCTAGAACACACAATAGTTCATCAATTCTGGGTTCTAGACCTCCTGGGCAAAGTCTGGGCTCTTAATCACTTTCAAGCTGACAGATGAACCTGGATTGGCCCTTAGAATCTCTGCACAGTAGTCATTAATCCTTCTATACGGCTCCCTAAATGCACCCTGAATTTGACTTAGTGCCTCTTGCTTTGACTTGGCTGCCATGGACTTGGTCACAGTAACATTCCATTTCTTGTGTGCCTTTGCTTGTAACTCCCTTATTTTAATCCTCAGATTAGACTCTACCTTCTTTTTAAATTGGGCTCCAAGCCACTTAGTGTGCAGTATCCCAACTCTGTGCATTTTCATGCAGGTGTATTAGAGGTTCAAGCTTCTTAACTGCCAGGTGGATTCATCCCCAACCTTATGTGCATAGAGCCAGAATGGACAGTCCTTCTGACACACAGCTCTAACCCTGACCAAATCACACTTCTTAAATTTGATGCTCCTAGCCGTATGAACTGCATATGCCAGCACAATCTCCTTAAACTCTTGTCTGGATGCATAAAGTGTCCCTACCTCCCACCTATAGCTGCTTATATCCTTCAAAGGTTTATGAACTGGAAACCTTTGACCCACTCGATCTGATATATCATCACCATCATTCTCAGCATCGTCATCATCTCCCTCATCCCCACCAATCATGTGGTCCATCTCCAACTCATCACTATCTGCTCCATCCTCATCACTAAACTGATTTATACCTTTACCCTTTTCCTTGCCAGCAGTAGCTTCTTCCGACATAGAATTAGCATCATCAAATCCACTATCACCCTCAAAATCCTCATCACTATCAGTGAAGTGAACCTCTCCTGCACTGTCCCCCTCCTCATCAGATGGCATGTACTCAGGGTCCTCACTGTCTTCATCATTGGACTCACTTCCATCTACCTGAAACTCATCCCCCACATCTCCACCCTCGGTTGCCTTATTAGGTTCGGCACTAGCCCCTGCTGCCTCAGTCCCGTGCCCTTCAAAAACAACCAAGCCAAGCCCATCATCTGTTCCCTCTTCTGCAACTCCCCCAACGTCAACGTAACCCACTTCTAGAAACGGCTCGGCATCGCCCACATCGTGGACCACATACAACTCTACCAAGCCCCGTAACCCAGCAATGTTGCACATCTCGATTGCTTCTGTGTCACCCTTCAGCATCTTCAGGGAAGTCTCCAAATCATCAAAGCTTGGATCTTTATACCACAATGCAACAATGTTGGCCTGCAAGCACCCAAACTGCCTTAGTTCTTCATAGGCCTCAAACAAAGACAAACGATCGCTGTCAATGTCCTCGATGATGGTACTTTTCCCCTTAGGTACTTAAAAATCCCCTCCTCATATCCGAATGCACCCCCATGATGCACCCTCACGTTCATATACACCATCTTCTGCTCAGTCAACCCTACCATACAGCAGAATACATTACTCAAAAATATATATACAAACCCTAGCTATAGCAGCAGACTCAAAAGCCTGCATTCAACATCGAAATGCTCAGACAGAGCAACATCGTGATGAAATGCAAACCCACAACATGTTGTGAACAGTTGACGTGATTGCTTGAGGGATGGAAAGTAATCGTACCTGAACAATCAGCTGTTGCAACGATGAAGATCACTCACCAATGTCTCAGCACATCGATTCTGAACCTTAACCCCCCCCCAATGGCTACAATGCTTTCTGTACACCCTCTTCGCACCTACGTCTGAGGGTTTCACACCAACGTTTCAGTTTTCAAGTGTTTCAAGGAAGTTTATGAGTTGCTTCATGAGGAGATGTGTACTTTGCGGGAATGAAAATTAAGGGAGAGAAACCACAAAGGGCAGAGTTGTCATTAAATTTTATTTTTGGTGCAAAAGGACCATTTTAATACAACTGTCAACTTCGGGGACGATTTTGTTTAAAAAAAAACTTAAGGACGAAACAAATTTTCGACCCCTACGTTAAGGACTAAAATTGAACTTAACCCTAAATAAAACGAATTAACTAAATATTATAATCATAAAAAGAAATAAATATATAACTAAAATGAAAAAAAAATAGCAACACATAAAAAGAAGAGAAGCTAACAAAAGAATAGCATCAAGAGAAAAAGAGATAGACAATTGCAAGAGATTACTTTCACACAAATTGTCTTTATATAGAAAGGAGATTTTAAAAATCGTTACTCACGCTTATACATTAAAAAAAATTTCAAATTTTTTAAAAACAAACCAACATTACTAATTTTATAGTGACAGAGATTCTAAAAAAACAAATTGTCCAACTTCAAATTATTAATCACATTTTGATATTTTTTTTCTCTTCTTAAAATTATTAATCATGCTTTTTGTCACATTGATAATTTTTATATCATACAACTAGAAAATGGATTAACACAGACAGATTTACAGACATATTTAGTCTTTATTACAGATGAATTTTTAGTTACCGACAAAATTACCAACGGATTTTGTCCCTCTGTAAAAGCCTCGTCGAAAATTATTTACCGACGGATTTTTTCCGTCAGAAAATTACCGATGGATTTTTACCAGTTACTGACGAATTTTTCCTCTATAAATTCTCCATCCATTTCCCGAAGACGACGAACTTTCCAACGGATTTTCCGTCGGTAATTACAGACGGGTTTTCTGTCGGTAATTACAGACATATTTTTTGATGAATTTTTCGTCTGTAATTACAGACAGATTTTCTGACAGATTTTGTCTGTAATTTGAACCTTGAAAAATCATCTTACACTCTGATTACAGACAGAAAATCCGTCTGTAAATTCGTCGGTAAGGTAAAATAATTTTTTTTTTAGATTTTTCCATTGCAAAATAAACTTGTTTTCATACAAAATAAATATAAATTTAATACAAATTTTTATCTAATTTGTATTCGAATATATATAATATTTCAAAAAATAAATAAATTCATCGTATTATCAAACTAAAAGAAAAGTACTATAAACAAGAAGTCAATATGATTCAAAACATAAACAAAGTGTATTGATACATCAACTATAATAATAAGTAACAACCATACATTAAAGTGTGTTGATACATCAACTATAATTCAAAATATAAACTTAAAGTGTATTGTTCAACTATACCACTGATTGACCCACATGAATATCAAGGGACTCATATGTGTCCTGTAATGTGTGAGCACCTTCAACTTCAATCAGTTTCAATGAGTGGCCTTGAATCCTGAAGTTGATTGATGTTGTTAACCCAACATTGGACACTCTGAATTTGTAAGTCTTCCCTGCAAATAAATATAGTTAATTTAATTTTTATTTAGTTTCAAATAGTGAATATTAATGGAGATGGAGAGATAGTTAATTAATAATTAGTTATTACCTGCTTGACCGGTAAAGACAACAGAATCTCTTTGCCCATTGATGAGAAGAGCATCAGGAGAAGAAAGTTTCTTGCCAAAGTCCAATAGTCTCCTTAGTACCTGCAAATCAAAATTCTTTAGCCCATCTATGTTTTGATCATCAACAATTCTTAATTTCTATGTTACTCATTCAGCATCAGGAGCAGGGTAGGGAATGGAAATAACAGATCTTTGGGCAATGTTAAGTGTCCCAAAACCAATAATAAGTACAAAAAGCTTAAATAATAAAGGTAATAATAACAATCAATAGTGTAAATCAAAGCGGTGGTAGCCAGAGATACCAACATCATGAAGGATATTCAATAGCTTAGAAACCTACCAGGTGGAGAATTGGCCCAGTGGTGGAGAATTGGCATGAAAACAAGCACAATTGGATCCCAACAAGAAGTAAAACCAAGGGTATGTGAACCTGTCAAGTCCACTTTTAGGTTCATCAAGGAAGAGCAATCTAGGCCTCATCAAGATCTCCAAGACAATGTTAACCCTTCTCTTTTCTCCACCACTTATCCCTCTCAAGTGCCAGTTCCCAATCACAGTGTCTCCACAATCCTAAAGCCCCATTGCCACTATAGTGCTCTCAACAAGTGCTTCCTTATCCGACGGCGCCATCTTGTCCGGTAGCCGCAACTGAGCAGAGTATGAAATCACCTCTCTCACTGTTAGTGTCCCAATAAAGTTGTCATCTTGTGTCACATAAGCCTTCATTTTAACCAAAATTTTACCTTCATAACATTTCTTACTTCTTAGCAACAATATCCATCCTTTTGGCTTCGAATGGATTTAATCGGTAATTTACATAGTCCTGCTATTTGGATTGAATTTTCTAACATAGAAAAATTAAGACGTAACAAATTATCTAAGGTTAATTCAATTTTGTTACACTATCTATTTCAACTATACATTATCACATTACATCACTAAAAAGCATATATATTTATGATTGGAACCTCTGTGTAATGATACTTAACTAATTAATAATTTATAACAACATCAAAATATAAAAGACAGTATAGACTCTTATCAAACTCTTATGAATTAGGAAGAAGAAAAAGGAGTATATACAATATATAATATGATAATCAGTATTCTCACTTTTGAACAGTTAGAATCTGTAATATAAGTAACTTACAAATAATTCAGGTTCTTGAGGCCTCCCAAAGAATTCGATATCTCACCATTAAAATCGTTATTGGAGAGATCAAGTGTCTGAAGCTTTTCTAGGCTTCCAATTGCTGTAGGAATCTGACCGGAAATTGCATTGTTCTGAAGCAACCTGTACCAATTAAGCATCACTATAACTGCATCTACTTTGAGTGAATATAAGTTTATAATAAATCAATGCACCAAAGAATTTGAAAATAAAGATTCATTCAATCAATAAGAGCAAAGGCAACTGATTCAGAACTGAACCAACATCCAAAGCAAGAACTACACAAGAGACTTAAACGAAAAGCCAGACAACTTACACAGATTGTAAGTTAGTAGGTTAACCATATGGTTTGCAAGCCTACTCAAGCGATCAGTAGGTTAATCATACTTTGGCTTGGCTAATTAAGATGTTAGTAATTTGTCATTGTTAAAAAAGAAACTATAGTAAAAAGCTGTAAAATTTTACCAAAATACCAAAAATGGAACCTAGTGCATAATATAATTTTATAACAGAGCCAATGACTAAGAAACGAGTAGAGTAAATACCATGGACAACTCTGTCTTTTTAGAAGTAATATCAATTGGTTGACTTTTATCAATAGCTAGCTTCTTTGCTGGATTTCAAATCCTTATCATCAGCAACAGAGGTAGGTGGTATAGGATCTACTAATTTAGATGTAACTAAGCAATGCCCACTAGGATTATGCCCTTCAAAATACCAACAACCTATCAAAAGATGAGATCCTTGTTTCATAACCCATAATTCCAGCACAATTTTTTACTTTCAAAGCCTGAATTAAACCTGCCATGCCATTACTCACCTTACCAGGGAAAGAATAATCCATAATCATATTCTCTTAGAAGGATCACTATCACACTGCAGCAAGAAGCGGCAGCAAGTGTAAAATGATATAGAATAGATAGTAGATATTGCATAAGCTTAATCCATTTTAAATATTTACCATATAAAGATCTTATTATCTTAATAGAGAAAAATGAAATATAAACTAAATTAACAGAACAAGTGAAAAATGATGTGATCAATATCATTTCAAAGTTATAAGGGAAAAGGTGTAACCTGGAGCAGCATAGCCAAAAGTACCAGCAAATGTTGCCCACAACAAACAATTAGAAGATAAATAAAGAACTAAACAGGAGAACAGGAAGCTAAAGGGCAAAAAATTATCGATACTGATTCATACCTCCTCAACAGGATCTTCCTCTGGCAATTTCTCCACTATAACTGAAACTGTTGGTCCCTTACTCTCAGGCCTAAGCATCCAATCCAATCCCATTTCTTTTCTTGAAATTTCATTCTCATTTATAGAATCTGCTGCAATATTTGCAGCTTCACCTTTTACCTTGCTCTTTTTACTCCCGTATTTTCTATTTGTCTTTTGATGCCTCCCCTTTTCGATCTTTGAAATCCTTACTAACATCTGAAGAAGATGATGAGCATTCCTCAGATGAATATCTCTTTTTTCTACTCCTTGATCTTGATCTGTTCCTAGAACTCAAAAGCTGTTCCAAGAACTCTTCCCTTTTCCCTTCAACACTATAGACAACACCATATTATATTGTCTTCCTTTATCGTTACTACCAGCTTTTAGGGCATTTGTTTTTATTGAAGTAGATCTGCATGAAATCTCATGTTGCAATATTTTTATCTGAAACGAAATGCATCGAATCGAAATTAACAAAATAATTTGCATTTCTGAAATTAAGTGTAGTGATGAACTCATTGCGAATGCTTACCCTATCCCTTCCCAAATTAAGCTCCTGCAAAAATTAACATAACAGAATCATCAATCACCATTATCAAATCGCAGAACAAGAACAACGAAAGGGACGAAACGCTGAACGAACTAACCTCTAAGCGAAGAAAAACGGAGGGCTTCAGTTTCGGTTAATTAGCGGATTAAAAATCTAACCTCCAAGGGACGATGACGAAGGGAGCAGATGCGACGAAAGCGGCGGCGGAGGGGGCTCGTGCGACGCGAGCGGCGGCGGCAGCGGCAAAAGATGCTTGTGCGACGGAGAGAAAAAGTAGCTCATTGACCGAGAGAGGGAGAAGCTCGTTAGATTTGTGTGGAGTGTGAATGAAGCCGCCGGCTCTGAGCTCAAGAGAAACGTCAAAAGGAGGACGGTAGCACCGCTGACGAGGGGAGCAGAGGAGCACAGTTTTATATTGCAAAATAAGACGGAGAGAGAAAGAAGCTCGTGCGATGGAGAGAGTGTGGACAAAGAGAGGAAGAAGCTCTCGCTTGTGTGGGGTGTGAATGGAGCTCGAGAAGGTAGGGTTGAGTTAGGGTTACCCCAATATTTTCGACGGAAAATTTAAATTATAGACAGATTTTCTGTCAGTAATAATTTAATAAAATGCGGCATTTTGTCTATTTAATTACAGACAAAAAATCCGTCTGTAATCATTTTCCACGAAAAAAAATAATTTTACCGACAGAATTATCAACGGATTCTATTTTTCGTCTGTAATTTATGCTAATTTATTTTTTTTTGTTTTCCAACAAAAAATTCCTCTAAAATTCTGTCTGTATTTCCGTAGAATAAAATCCGTCGAAAATATCCGTCTGTAATAACTAATTTTCTAGTAGTGTCAATATATTATATATTATCAATACATTATATTAAATTAGTGTAATACCACCGTATTACCCTTCTCATCTTATAATACCCAACAAAATTAGCCCAAAAGATTAGTGCTTGATGAGTTATCACATGAAAATATGAAATTGCGCTGCATGTGGTCGAAGGGGGCCACCTCAAATTCTCAATAAAGGCATTAGGCATATCAGGCTACACGACAAGGCTTAAATTATCATCAATAGTAGAATTTGAATTTGAGACCCCTGTAAATGTGAAGCTCTCTTCTGAATATGAGCCTAATGTATAATAGGATTTAGTAAATTTGTGTTTTAAATATATATTTTAAAAATATAATAATTTTAATTTTTATATATTTAATATAATATATTAAAAATGTAAAAAAATTCAGTTTTTAATAAATTTTAATAAAGTATTTGTATAATATTTTAAAAAATATGTCTAAGATTCCCGTTACAAGACTCATAATGAAGAATCCATTCTATGCATGCTTTAATTTACCCTTTGTTGTTAGGTCCCCTAGAGAAGCATCTCTTGAATTAATGATCCTTGAAGATATTATTCTCGGTCAATTTGGCTGTGCTTTGCTTTGTGTGCCCCTTCATAAATGTTTTTAATATTTCGAGAAAGATAAAGTATATATAACCAATTCTATATACAACTAATTATATAATTTAACAGTCAATTTTTTAAATATTTAATTTTAAAATTTTAAAAAATTAGGTTTGTTGTCCTCCTCCAATTCGTTTTGCCGCACAATCTCACCCATCTCGTCGAATTCCTCTCGCCGTGACGCACCGTACCCTCTTCCTTCAACACTTCTCGTCGCAACACCGCACCGTCGCCCTCTAATTAACTCCTTTTGTTGCGACACCACACCTTTCGTGTGTAATTCCGATTTTTTCGTCACGACGTCTTCTAAGTCTTTGGTTTCCCTTTTCTCATCCACGTCTCTTCTTCTTTTTCGTTTTCATTTTCTCATTCACGTGTAACACTCTACCACACAGAACTTTACATCTAAGATATAAAATATAGATGGCGAGACGCTACGACGAAAATAAAATTGAAGGTACGATGCTCACGAGAAACGGAGATATAGAGAACTTATACAGAAAACCAGAAGACAAATATAAAAAAAGTAGAGTTTCAAATGATAGTTATATAATCAGGATCTAGACTCGACCTGCGAAGTAAAGGTCGGCTAGAATATAAATATATACAACCCCCCAAAAATAAAAACCAACATATAAATATAAATCATGTTTCTCCAAGTCAACCTCTAACAGGAACAAAACATAATATATACAAGATGAAGAATTTATACACAT
Source organism: Arachis ipaensis (assembly GCF_059453495.1). Classification (NCBI taxonomy): domain Eukaryota; kingdom Viridiplantae; phylum Streptophyta; class Magnoliopsida; order Fabales; family Fabaceae; genus Arachis; species Arachis ipaensis. Next base: position 29,370,511 of record NC_142438.1, on the reverse strand, counting down.
ATATAAACATAAAGCAAATACAAACACCAACTCCGAAGATAATTTTTTGCTTCCAAGAGTCTGCAGAATGCTTAGTACAGTGTCTCGCGTCCTGTATCTGAAAACCACAATATATATATGGAATGAGAACTGGAGGTTCTCAGTATGGTAAAGGTACCCACGTACACAAGATATAAGGTCCCGGAAAAGTCAGAGGTGATCCTAGAACTCCGACACTCAAATTTAAATCTTAAAGTTTATAAATTGAAAGCCATAAATAGGATAGGTTATCTAAGATTCTTATTTCTAATTCCTTTCTAACTTAAGCCCTAATTTCTGCCTTCTTCCAGTCCTCCAAAATTCCGGTGCACAGACAAAGCAAACGCAAGTAGGATACAGATACAATAGGTAGCAAATATAGCAGGTAAGCATAATAATCACATAGGAAAGTCCAATTAATGCACAATCAAGCAAAACACACATATGCATATGATATATGCCTACCCTATGGCTAATGATATCATCTCGGTTATATAGTCAACCCCGACATGTCCTGGTAGCTAATCGTGGACAGAAACACCCTTCGCGGAGCAAGTGGGGATGAGCCACAACCCCTCTTTGCTACTACCTGCTCAACCTGGAGCAAGTGGAATAACCACCACTGCTGCTACTACCTAAGTGGGTGTTTATAAGCTTAACCTGGACTAAGCGGGACGAACCACAATCCTTGCTACTGCCCAGGTATCTCAAACATTGACCGAGAACAAGCGGGACGAACCACAATCTTTGCTACTGCCCAGGTATCACAAACATACATTCATTCAATTTTAATTAGATAAACTATTCTTCCATCCAAATTAACTAATACAAAACTTTCCAAAAATTCTTATAAAATTTTGACAGCACATCCCCTAAAACTCGGACTTTGCCACTCTTTTTAGGTCCCATCCAAATCACTCAATCATCCACAAATAAATAAATACATACATACATACATACATACATACATACATACATACATACATACATACATACATACATTCTCCACAGCCTATCCTCATCATCATTTACTAACAATATTATTTATCACATTCATTATTCCTTTCAAAACTCATTATTATAATTCAATATCATTCATCAATCATCAATCATCAATAATTCTCATCATCATTATTCACAATCATTAATAATCAATCATCATGCATTTTAACCGCCCATTTAATAATTTCTAACAATGAGTCACTAAACCTCAACCTTCTATATCATACAACTTATCATATGGTCATCTAGCCTATGTTTTTACGAAACATTATATATTACTTACGAGAAACTAAAATCACACCTTGGCCGATTCCTTCCGGAGCTCGGAACTCCTCAAAAACCTCTCCTTTCACAAGCTCCAAATTCCAAACATCAATTCCTCAAGTTTAATCACTCGAATTTCATTCCAAACCGCCCAATTGAACTCCAAATCAACAAGAATACAATCTAATTCATACAATATCACTATAATCATCATAGAATTCACTAATTTGATAATTCACAAGGGTCTAACAATTTCTTACCTTAACCACAAATCAATTGGACAGAACTCAGTGATTATCCACCGCTAGAATACCCCTACACTATCAAAATCACAAAATCTCTCAATTTCAAAACCTAAATCACGAAAATGAAAGGAAAGAACTGAGAATGAAATCTCAAATATCTTACCAAATTATTGGGTGGATTTTGTAGAGAATTCCAAGATGAACGCGTGGCCGCTGACGGCTCATCAATCGGAGCTCTGGATTGAAAGTTATGGAAGATTAAAGTCTTGGATGGGGTTAGGATTCTCCTTCCCGTTTTTTCCCCTTTCAGCGTGATTCTAACGTAATGGAGAAGAGAGGGCTGGAGTTAAGTTTATATAAGCGGGCCTTGGACCTGATTTAGGTTCGGTCCAACCAGTTCAATCTATTGACTCGATTTTGGATTAAAATTTTTAAAATTAGTATCAAAATTCATATTTTAATTATTTCTACTTCATTAAATTATAAAATTTAATTTTCTAATTTTGTTGATTAATAATTAATTTATTAGTTAATTATTTACTAATTATCTAGGATTTACATCATGTCTCTTCTTCTTCTTCGTTTTAGATTTTGGATGATTCTTTTTAATAGTTTTGGATATTTTCTTTTTCTAGGTTTTAAATATGGGGTTTTTTTAATAAATAAATTAAATATAATAATTACCAAAATAAATAATTTAAAAAATATTTACCGAAATAAATATCCTTCTCTTATCTCGTTTACAGAATAAATATCCATCTTCGATTCACTTGTCATCCTTCTTAATCATTCTATGTTGTATAACTATCCGTGATTGTAAGTGGCAGCCCTTTTCATCCACTAACAACGGCGAAAAATTTGTTGCTGGAGAAAGTGCACCTTCACATTTAATTTCTTTAACAATGAGATGTGAAAGACCGGATGAATCCTAGCTGATCGTTGTCAATACAGGAAAAGGACCAAAGTATGCATGGACAACTTTTGATTCTTCCCTAAAGCTACTAATCTTTGTCGATATACTGCAATTTTACGTAGACGAAGTCTCCCACATTGAATTCAAGCTCCGTGCGTTTGCTGTCAGCCCGAGCCTTCATTCGTGCTTGGACTTTTTCTAAATTGCGTTTCATGAACCAACTTTTAGCACGTAATAATTGTATTAAAAATAATTTTCATTCCCAAAACTTTTTTAATTAAAATTTGGCCACAAAATAATTAAAACATGAGGGTTTCATGTTCTTCAAGGAACCAAAGCAAAGTCATAAAAAATTCATCAGATTTTATTCGATTTTTAACTAATTTTTCAATATTTTCAGTAATAAATTTTTCTCAATATTTAAAACCAATTCCAAGCCACTAAAACACATTATTTTCATTATGATTCCATATTACATTTATCATTAATCATGATTATTCAGTTTGGTTTTTCAGTAGCTTTTGAAACTGAATTATTTCATCAAGCTTTAAACATATTCAACGTAATAACACTCAAATTCAAGCACAAATTCACAACCCAGCAATTCCAGAATATTAATACATTTATTTATCACAAAAATTTTCTAACCCTACCTTCTTGTTGCAGCCACCAACACCGAAGCACCAAGGAAGTTTTCTGACCGAGAAATCTAAGAAGAAAACGTCAAAAATCGGCTATTCCACCTTGATCACCAACTTGGTGATGATACGTCATCTTAAGCAATTTTTAGGGTTCTTTTATATTCAATTTTTAGTCATAACTTGAGCTACAGAGGTCCAAATGAGGTGGATCTAGTTGCGTTATAAAACTAACGTCCAGAACTTCAAAATGATATGCATATGTTTATAGTGGACGTTTAGTTTGTGGAACGCACTACCCTCATCTTCGGGACACGAAAAATAGCGCCTTAGACTTCTCAATATTCATGCCCGGGGGACAGCCCACATGCCCGGGGGACAGCCCATACGCTCGGCAGACATCCTACACACCTGACGAGCCTCCCTCATTCATTCCAACATGCCTGGCAGCCTCCTCACACGCCGGCGAACCCTGTCTTTTCCCTTCATCCGCCGGGCGTCCGTTAAAGCCTCCAAGACACACACCCGGTGTGTGTGCCTCCTAAGAAGTGTATTTTGGGCTTATGCCCAAATTCCTCTAATACAAGCCCGACGTAAAGACAATTTCAGCTCTCAAGATGCAATAGTTAAGGCCTAATCTCAATTATACACATCATTAAAAGTCTTAATCATATCCAAAACATTTAAAACTCCAAAAGATTTGTTATTAATTTTTCTAAAAAATTAAAGATTTGGTTGTTAGGATTTGATTTTGAATTATTATTTTAATTTGAATTTGAAGTAAGTTAGTTACCTTTCGTCCTTTTCGAAAGATAAGATTATGATAGTTTTTGAATTTGAATTTTAGAATTAGGATAAGTGAACGTTATTTACAAGAGATCGACATCCAGGAGGAGGAGGATTGTTGGATCCAAATCCGGATATTCATTTCTTCAGCTTCTCGTTTTCTTTTACTTTTCCATGGATAACTGATCCTTTGTCAAAGGGTTTGAAGCTCTATTTATGTTTCTATGGATTATTAATCTAAGTTTATTTTATTTTAAGTTTTGCATTGATCTAAGGATTCATGATTGAGTTATTCATTCTTCATTAGGATTAGTGGTATCGAAAAGTATGCTAATATATTTTGAATTCTTTTATTATAATTGAAAAATTTAATCTTTGAATTCAATCTTCAAAACTCTTTCACTTGACTCTTTGAATTCGGCTATGAATAGTAGTTCAATTAGTGTGCGACACATACATAATTTTCAAGACAGGATTTTGCTTCACCCCATTTGTCCTGTGTCTTTGGCAAGAACAAAATCAAAATAGAAGAATAAATTAAAATCAAACCAAGAAGAAAAAGTATAATGTGAATTAAATTGAAATTTGAAATCAAATTGAATCAATAACTTTGATAATCTTAAGAAGTTATAATCTTAAGAAGTTGCAAATAACAATTTCTGCAATAGCACCATCATGGAATAATAAACGCTTCTTGTTTTAAACATAATTGAAAAGAAAATCATCATTTGTTCATGCAACTCAGAGAATATGATAAACAAGCTCATACTATATACTTTTAGGTTCCATGTATGTTCATCGAGAAAAAATGGGGTGAAAAAAGAAGACTAATTAATGTTCAACGTAATGTTCATGAGAAGCTCATCAATTTTAATTTCAACTATACTTATTATACATATCCATCTTCTAATTAGCAACAATGCCTAGACTTACGAATAACTTGTGCTTATTATTGCTTTAAACAACATTAGTAAGTAAAGAAGCAAAAACCATCATATAAAAGACATAATTGTAATAAAAAAAATCGACTTAATCTGCACATTGTTTATATTCTAGACTCAGTAACTTAGTTCAGCTTATAGCTTTCAAATCCCGTCAAACAAATTCTCATCTTTTTTTCTATTCTATAATTTTTCTCAACTCAGATATCCAAAAAAATAATTACAGAGCACATTTTCTTCATAACCTTTATTAATGAAATGTTATCTTTTCTCTTTTTCTTACTCTCTATGGCATAGGAGATTAGGTCACTTTGCATCCAAAAAATATTGTGTGTGCAGTGTAGAATTAGTTATTAGTAGTGGCGTGTAGAATTGATTCCAGTATTAGGTGATGAGGTTTTTCAAACTAGAATCCAATCAGGTCCTATAATCCTATTAATTAAATAATTGTTTGCTTTACAACTTCCTTTCACCTGGTGCAATTCCTTTCTTGAGTACTCTCTTCATATCTTCACAAAACATATGCATTGGAAGCTTTAAAGCTGACGTTTATATAACATTCTTCGATTCCAAAAGAAAATTCACAAACATGAGTGTACTGATATGTTCATATGTAAGCAACATGACAGACATGGTTTTTGTTGAGGTCTTCTCTTAACTCAGTTAAACATAAATCATAATCTGATTTAAAATTATACTAATATATAGACATAATCTGAATCAAACTCCTTAACTCTAAACAGTCACAAGTAAACCAAATTAATCAAATATATAGAGAATCTCTGAATCAAAATAACCTGAAAACATAATCTGAACCAGGAAAATATATACTAATTTTGCGAAAAATAGGATTCAAATTTTGTAAGTAATGAAATTTCAAAACAAGAAAAAAAGATGTTGGAGTTCAAATTCTCATCACTAAACTTGTTGATTTAATTAGTTAACTAAAAATGAAAGCTTAATGCTCTTCATATATTTTAAAAATTCTAATAGAACTGTATCTATCTATCTATCTATCTATCTATAGATAGATAGATAGATATGCTTCTCTACTCTATCATATCACAATTTTGACATACATAATATTAATCAATGCACAGGAAATGGTTAAGAAACTTGAATCAAACAACAGAAAGTGGTGTAAACCAAACCATATCCAAGAAATTTTTCTACCTTTATTTATTCATATAAATTCTCATATTTTTAATCATTATATATTTTAGCTTTGATGGTTAGTTTGCATGATCCTTTACAAGTGTTCAGCTTTAATCTTTGGAAGAGATTTTTAACATCTGTGATCTACCCTTTTAGATACAAGTTAATTTTTAAAAAAATTAAAACGGAAAAAAAAATCATATGGTAGACAGAGATAACAAACGAAGAACAAGCTAGAACCTTACTAACGAAGAGGGATTTTGTACATACCAGTAGTGTAAAGGAGGAAGCTAATCGGCGATGGACCCACCGGCAACGGGAAGCGCGATGGAGTTGGTACTGGTGGCCGGAGGAGAACAACGGCAAGGATTCGTGCGCGGAGGTGTGTTTCGTGCCTCTGCCCCTTATGTGGTCCCGCAATGAAGAATCTAAGCTACGGATCTGATTTTGGGAAGGGTCGACAGCATGGATGGAATGGTGGATCGGCAGCCACGCGACTCCACGGTGACACAGTGGGGGCACAGTGGAGCAGGGAAGAGTTTTGCGCACTCTGCACTCTCCTTTGGCGGGTTCCTCAGTATTTTATTTTGGGTATTCTGAATTAAATTTGGGTAAAATCATCACTAGATGGATTGGGGTTAGTAGCGGGCTTCATGGGTTCGACACTAAATCAGTGCGATTCGGTGTCGGTAGTTTGATTTGGGAAGGGATCGTGGCTATCCACCCTGAATTGCTGCTGTTGGTAACACCACAGGCAATTGCCGCCGTCATCCCCCGCATCTGTTGCAGTGTTTAAGTGACATATAATTCGTATTAGAACAACTTTTAGAAATTGTGTTTTCTTCTAAGGTTTAACTGGATAGGACTAGCTTGAATAATAACATATAATTCGACTTAAGGACTACTTTTAAATCTTATTAGAATTTAAATCAGTTTTTTGTGCTTAACCTCTTTAATTAATTAACGAACAACTAGTTGATTATTGAGAAACTAAGGAACCAACAAATTGAAAATCAGTTACTAAAGATTTATCATGAAAGTTCTTTGCATACTTCAAGATAAGTAAACAAGGTTTGATTTTTCTAAGAGCATAAACATCTCCGAATTCCTTGACTCTCACCATCATTGTCTTCTTTCAATCGACATTCACATCACTGTCTCTCAAGCACTTAAGATTCCAAGCAAGATACAAGTTTTTGCCCTCATCAATCCATGTTTTATTGATCTAATTAGGTGTTTAATTTGATATTTGCTTGCTCAGTCCTTTAATCCTCGTGATAACGATATTCACTCACTATGGTATTACTTGAACGATCCGGTGCATTTGCCGATATCCGTGGACTTTAATTTTTGCTCATCACTTGGCCGAACCATGATTGCAGGGACAGCAGCTTCTCCTCCTCCATCATCATCATCATCATCATCATCTTTTCCTTCTTAGTTAAATATCACACAATTGGTTTAACGACAACAACAACACATCATTTAGTTATAAATGACACAGGAAATTTGGGTAAATGACACCGAAATCTTTAGTGAATGACACAAAATTACTCAAAGGACTACAAGTTCAAAACTAACTCATTCAACCAACAAAATATATTTAAATGTATTTTAGATTCAAAAGACACACCATAAATTTACACAAACGGACAAAAATGATTAAATCTCTTCTATATTATAAATGACACAGAAATTTTTAGTAAATGATACAAATTTTTTTTGAAAAATCACATGTCCAAATCTAAATCCTTAACTCACTTATCCAACAAAATACATTCAAATATATTTATAAAAAAAGCATCAATTTGTTGTAAATGGCACATAAATAGCTAAATCTTTTATATATGAATTCAATACCGTCCAACTAGTTCAATGATAAGAAAATACACCTTTAATTAGAAATGACACTATTAAAAAATTTTGGTTTCAAAATTAAGAAACTTTTGTGTTATAGTTGAAAATTTTGGTGCTATTTTGTAATAAATTTTGTATAACTCAAAACTCTTCCTTCTTTTTTTCTTTTTTATGGTCATCATTTTTTTCTTCTTTTCTTGTTCATCTTCTCCTTCTTGTTTGACCTTCTTATAATTCTTCTTATTTTACTCTCTTAACAAGAATAAAAACAAGAAAAAATCAAACAAAAAAAAAAATACGTAATGCTGCAAAACTATTAGGAAGAAAATGAGCAAAAGAAAGAAAAAACGTAGCAATAAAAGAACGATGATGAGGAGGAAACACGCGAAGAAGAAGAAAGAATGCGAAAAAAAAGTGTGTGCTTCACACTCTCGTTGTGAGTTGTTGTTGTTGGGTTTGAACGAATTTGGTTGGACTTGGTTGACAAAAATACTTGAATTTATAGCGAGACCTTTTTTTTCTATGGTATTTTTTATCTCGACAGACCTTAAAGACAATAATATTTTTTTTGTACGGTATTTCTCGTTTCGACGGGTCGATAACTAATCCATTGCGGAATAAAGTCCATTTAAGGGTCTGTCTCTAATCAATGAGTTACTCCACACACAAAGCAATTTGTTTAAGTGAATAAGTGAAATGACTATTCAACTAACTCAAATTAATTAAAATACATACTAATTATTTTTAATATTTTTAAATAAAAATTGTTAAACTTTAATTTTAATTATAACTTTGTAAAATATTTATAGTGTTAATTATTATATATATTTTTTATTTAATTTTTTTTATAAAAAATTATCTTATTTCATATATTATCTTCTGCCACAGAAATATATACTAATTTTTCGATAAACATCCAAAATAAAAAAAAAAAAAAACTAAAAATAATTTACTCAATGAATGGTTTCTTCCGTATTTGTTAATTTGACTTGACTAATGTGTTTGGCATCCGCCAATTTGATCGGATGGATGTAGGACACATATATAATTATAGGAGAAATGTTAGTGCCAGTAATTTTTGTGATTTGTAGTAATTAAATAGTCATCAATAGTTTTAATGGTGTGAAATTGGTGTGAGATTTCATCTAATGGCTCACTTTTTTTTGCTAGTTATATGCTGGTCAGAATTTAACAAAATTGCTCACTCTCTAGACTTTTCCTAATTATAGTTTAGCAAACATGCAAAGAGTACAAGATAATGCCAATGAGTTATTACTCAAATAGTATAGTCTTCCCATATTCAATTAAGAAGTTGCGGGTTCGAGTCTTCTATCTTTAGTAAAAAAAAAAAGAGTACAAGATAATATTGTTACCAATAGAATTTTAAATTTTTATTTTAATATACACAATAATTATATTAAAAACTAAATTTTACATATTTTTTATAAAATTTTATTTTTTTGTTAATAACTTTAATTTATGTTTTTAAAATATATATTAACTAAAGTACTAAACCCATATAATGATTATTCAATATTCAATTTTCTTTGTACATTAATTCCTGGGATTCCATGTATCTTTTTGCTTTAGGCACGCATTTGTATATATAGAAAAATCTTAAATCTTTCCATAAAAAACAAAAGGCATCTTACAGAGGTGGGGGACTATTTGACCTTTCTTACATTTAAAAAGATTCCCTAAATTTAAATCGTTATGCAACAATGCAACTATATGCCTATATATATATCTCAATAATATCATCATCTATCCTCCATGAAAGCCTATAGTAATTAAGAAGCTATGCTAAAGGAATTCATTACACAAGCAGAGGTTGGTGTAGGGTTAGAAACCCTGTGGACAGCTTTCGCAAAGGATTTTCCAAACATAGTTCCGAAAGCTCTCCCAGATATTGTGAAAGATGTGCAGCTGACCCAAGGCAATGGAGGAATTGGAACGATCCTCATCTTTAATTTTTTGCCTGGTGAGTGTGCTTCTGGATGGCAAGATTTTCATGAATGTGCTTTTTGTGAAATATTACCTTTCAATTTCATATCCCAAATTGTTTATTCTATTTTTACTTTTTAATAATAAAATATTAAAAAATACAACTCAAAATTAACTCGTCTTTAAACGTTTTTTATTAAGTAAGGAGTGTTATATTTTTTGTTAATTATTAAATAAATTTTATTTAATTTATTTATTTATTATATTTTATATCAATAATTTATATTTAATGTTAAAAATTTAAGATTTTAAATTTAAAATTTAAAATATAGAATTTAATATTCAGAATTTTAATGTTTAATTTAGAATTTAAAGTTCAAAAATTAGCAATGCACTCTTTATTTATTTATTTTTTTTTTTTGGAGTGCATTAGTATTTGCAATCAAACTCAGATATATCAAAGCCATTTACTTCTATTAATAAAACATAAATGGAAAAATAGGAGTTTTGATTTTATGATGTGTGAAAATTGTTATACTAATTTTCTGATTTGTCTAACTCTGCTAATCGTTAATTACATTATTTTGTTAATGAACTAAGATGCAAGAAGTGTAACTCATTACCAGAGGGAGAAGATCACTGAATTTGATGAAGTTAACCATGAAATTGGGCTGCAAGTGATTGAAGGGGGTTATCTGAATCAAGGTTTAACATACTACAAGACTACTTTTCAACTTTCTTCAATAGAAGATCATCGGACTTTGGTCAACGTGAAAATCTCCTATGACCATGAATCATCATCAGAGGTAGAAGAAAGTGTCAAGACATTGAAGACATCGCAGTCCACTTTATTCTTTCTTAAAAGCCTAGAAAAATATCTGTTGAATGAGGCTTGATGAAGTATTGTCATCTTTACTATTACCAATAAAGGGTTGAAGCAAAACTTTAGTTTTACTGCTAGCCCTGTTCTTCAAAGAATGGTGATTGCTATGATACCGTAAAAGTATTTGTCTAACTTATTAAAAAGAGTTAAAAATTAATATTTAATTTTAAAAATATAAAAATAAATAATTATTAAATATTCAAAAATTATCATAAAAAATAAGTTAGACAAAAGTTAAACACTAAATTATAAGTATCATAGAATTTACTAAAAAAAATTTGTTATATACAAATAAAATATCAATTAATAATAAAATATTTATATAAAATATATATTAAAATATGCAAAACAATACATTCAAATTAAATATACAAAAAAGTAACATACCGGCACGTAGTTTTAATTTTGATGTGTATAAATTAAAACAATTTTGTAAAAATAGTTTCTATTTAATTATATTTCGATATTTTAATTATAATTTCAGGATAAAAATATTTTCCTTTTTTAATAAGTACCCCATTGATGTTTACATTTTCTTAAAGTCTATATTATTGGCCAAATTAGAGAACTAATGTTTTTAAATTAATAATGAATAGATAAAAGTACAACCTAACTTAGTCAATATGTTTACTTCGCATATGGTTATATTTTTCAATCCTACAATGAAGAATAATAATGTAAGAATAGAACAGATAGTTTGACGTATCAATGATATTGCAGGAGCAGCCAATTGACTGTTGGTACCACCAATAGGTAAAATATATGGTAATAATCCTTTCCTAGTGTTAAATAGAGAGGATGATTCAAATGGAGTCTTGAATGAGGTAAAAGCAAATAATGTTGCTCAAGCCTATGGTCAGAATATAATCCAAACGGTCGAACAAATCTTGAATAGAAAAGAGTTAAATATAGGAGTGACAAATCAACCCTATTTCATATCTCCCTTTTTAGATTATGTGTTTCAAGTTAAACTCCCGCGTGGGAGGGGGTGGGACGAGGGGGGAGGATTTTCAAATCTTCCAAATCTCTCACCAAGTTTGCAGGAGAAAGTGAAAAATCGACGGTCAAGCATGTAGCTTGATATGCCATTGAAATCGATGAATTGACTAACAATGAGTATTTGAAAATGAGATATTTTTTTTCTTCACTTACAAAAAATGTCTTCACTTGGTTTTTAAATTTGCAACCTAACACGATTCATAGTTGGGTTCAATTAGAAATGAACTTTCACGATTAATTTTTTAGAGGAGAAATGAAAGTGACTTTATCAAATTTATTTACAGTAAAAAGAGAAAAAATTGAATTGATTGATGACTACCTAATACGATTCAATAATATGAGAAACAAGTATTTCATTCATATTCTTGAACATGTGGTAGTCAAGATGGCCATTAATGGTCTTGATTTCAATATTCGAAAGAAATTAGTAAATCAGTAATTTTTAGACTTGGCTCAATTAGCGGATAAGGTACAACAAATTAAAAAGCTGAACAAAGAAAAAGAAGAACTTAGTCAAGCAAAAGAAAACCTTTAATTAAAAAGGTAAATTATATCGACTGTATGAGTGAAGAAGAGTTGAACAATGAGTATACTTTTGCTACAGAATTAAAAGATGGGCCTCCATATGTGTGTTGATCTCTTAATCCAATAAAAGACAAAACTCCTTTGTCAGGGAGAAGAAGTTATTCTTTTGACTTGACGAAAGCTGAACAAATTTTCGACATATTATTAAAAGATAAACAGCTTGTACTCCCTGAAGGAAAAATATATGTTTCTGAAATTAGAAATAAAAAGTTTTGCAAATTTCATCAAGCCTCTGGCCATTATACTAATAATTATATACGTTCAGGGACTTGATACAAAAGGCTATTGAAGATGGTCTATTGAAGTTTGCAGAAAAACCTGAAATAAAAGTGAATTCTGATCCTTTCCAGGTCACGTCAAACTTTGCTGAAACAAAGGAGATGACTTTCTTGATCAACATGGCCTCTGTCGAGCCTATGAAAAAATATGATCAATTCGAACTTGATATGTTCGAAACAGAAAAGCCTATCTATCCAAAGCCAGGAGAGGACTTGTTGAATTTTTTGCTAAGGCAAAGAGAAGAAGAGGGAAACATTGCCATATTCCCCCGATGCAGTGCTCTATTCGACTCATCAACTTCTAAGGCTTTCGATTCTTACAAAAAGAGTAGAGAGTGGGTTTTCCAAAAAGAAGCAAGCTCGATTAAAGTAGGGGAAAGAATTGAGACTTTTTCGGTGCTCCTGTCAAACAATAGATGCGCACTATCGTCACAGTCGATTAGAAACCCGAAAGGGTGTCTAATCAAACTAGAGTTCTCCCTTCTAATGTGTCAAATAATCAACGGGTATAGAACAATGCTCCCAACTACTCAAGAAATTATAATTTCAGCATTTCAAGAAGAGGATTTGGGCATTAGGATGAAAACCATAAAAGAGGTATTTCTCGACGAGAAAGAAGCAGAAGAGGTGGTGGTTGAGCTCGATGTAATGATCAAGATAGAACTCTCTTCATTCCAAGAGTTGTGGCTCAAGCACAGGGTGCTTATGTCGACATAGAGGGTCCATATCTAGAATTAAGCAAAGTGAGAGAGTCCTTCAGAAGCAAGAACAAAAGGGGGGATAATGCATTAATGGTTAGCCAGAAGTCAAACAATGAGTCGAAAGAAACATCACTAACCAAGCTGGTGCCCAAAGGGAAAGAAGATGATGAATTTGGTCCCTAAGGCCAAGGAAAGCTTGGCCACGAAATCCACTTAATGTTGATATTGAGCCATTGGGATCGACTCTCAGCCTACATGGCTGAGAAGAAGGAGTGCACATGTGAGTGTGCACTAGATTGTATATATGATCTCAACCTCTTAGGATTTGAAAAGTCAGATTTGTTTTCAGAAGATTTGTACAAAAAAAATTTGAAGTACAAGATCCTTTCAATGAAGTCGAATTGGTCGAGAAGGCCAAATCACATATGTGAGTAAGTGCTTAGACCCTGATTTCAAAGAAGAACTAATAAAGGTGTTGAAAAAGTATCAAGATTATTTTGCTTGGCAATATGAGGAGATGCCTGAATTGAATAGATCCTTAGTCAAGCATAAGCTTCCCACTCTTGAGAATGCTCGACCCATTAAGAAAGTTCCAAGATATTTCATCCCCTGAAAATATGGTAAAAATCAAGGAGGAAGTCGAACGCTTGTTGAAAGCCGGATTCATTCAGACGACTAGGTATGTCGAATGGATTTCGAATATTGTGCTTGTAATTAAGAAAAACAGAAAGCTAAGAGTATGTATTAATTTTAGGGATCTGAATAAAGCCACTCCGAAAGATGAGTATCACATGCCAATTGCAGAAATGTTGATCGACTCTGCAGTAGGAAACAAACTTCTAAGCATCATGGATGGATACTCAAGATATAATCAGATATTCATTTCTCAAAAGGACGTGTCGAAAATAGCTTTTCGATTCCCAACGGCTATTTGGCACCTATAAATGATTAGTCATGCCATTTGGACTAAAGAATGCTGGAGTCACTTACGAAAGAGCAATGAACTCTATTTTTTATTTTATTGGTAAGTTTATGAAAATTTGTATTGATGATGCTATTGTGAAGTCTGAGCAGAAATAGTCTCATTTGAACAATTTAGAAACTGTTTTTAAACGAATGAGACATTATCAACTTAAGATGAATCCATTAAAATATGCTTTTGGTGTAACTGCAAAAAACTTCCTTTGATTTGATGCGAAATTTTTCAAAACCACAACTCGGCAAGTGCATTGAATTGTATCAAATAATACCACGGTGAGTGGGTTATCGTTCCCACGAGGATTAACGGACTAAGCAACAATGATTAATTGACTATTCTAATTAGACAAATCACAAAATAGAGGAGTGAGAATGAGGAATTCAAATGTGTAAACAGAGGCAAAGCAAATAGGAAACAGTGAGTGAAAGCAATAATGGTGGGAATGTTAAGATTTAAGAGATATTCACTCTTTAGGAAAACAATCATTATGTTCACTTATTTAAGGTATGCAGAGATCAATCGCGACAAAATCATAGATAATTGAATTTCAATTCTTTGATAACCCAGTTTCTCCTTAATTAACTAATCACCAATTCCTTGGTCAACCAATTAAGAAAAGAGATTAAGCATAAATTTGATTTAGGTAGAAGCATCACCAATTCCTTAATTAACTAAATACGCCAGAAGCATCACTACAAGAAAAACGATGAGTATCGTCAGATTTATCGTCAAATTAAATATCATTCTAGATTTAATGGTATAAACAGCACTAGAAACTATTTACCAGCGGATTATTTTTGTCTGATGCTAACTACCGGCAAATTTTTCGTCGGTCTTTTCAATGGATTTATCGAGACTGAGTTGCTGATTATCGGATTAATCCGACGGTAACTTTAGCGCCATATCACGTGTTTTAATGCCAAGTTACGTCGGATTTGTCTGCCGGTAAATTCTATGGTTTTTTTATATTTTTTTGGCACAGTTAAACCACAATTAGTAGTCAAATTAAAACTCTTGTTAATAAAATTATTAGCAAAAATTCAAAATTAATAGAAATCGACAAATTATTTTACTAAAAATAAATGGTCTTAATATAATAAAATATCTACAGAAGTAGAATACAATGAAGTTGGCATAAAAAAAATTAAATCACTAAACCCTACAGATCCTGGTAATCGTCGTTGTCGTCATCTTCTCCTGCTAAGGCAGCGTCGGAGTAGGTCACTACAAGAAAATGGAACATTTGTAACAAAAAATTTGTATCAAATTTAAAATTGTTACAAATTATGATTTTTTTTTGTAACAATAATTAGTTATTGTTACAGAATATTTTGTAACAACAAGAAAATTTGTTACAAAACATTTGAATATTTTGTAACAACGTGATTTCTTTTGTTACAAATTATGTTGGCTTTCGTATCGAATTGTTGTTTTGTTGCAAAATATTATAATATTTTGTAACAAAAGATTTTATTGTTGCAAAAGTTTAAAATATTTTGTAACAAAAAATTAATTTGTCACAAAATACAATATTTTTGTAACAAGTTATTTATTTGTCACAAAATTCAAAGATTTTTTGTAACTAATAAAAAATGTTGTTTCAACATATTAAATGTAAAACTTCAAATTTTTAAAAATTAACATAATGAGTTATTTATGATTTATTATATTTATTGAAGACTTTATATTCAAAAATTTATTTTATTAAAAATATTTAAGTCAATTTAATGATACTTTGAGTTTAAAATTACGTTAAAAATTAAATAATAAGTTATTTATGATTTATTATATTTATTCAAAATTAATTTTTAGAGATTTATATATTAAATGAGTTTTTTCTTATTTATAATTTAAAGTTTTAGTAATTGAAAAAAATATAAAAATTTTATATAATTTAATTTAAATATTTAAAATTTTTGAATTTAATACTTTAAATTTTATGAATAAAAAAATTAACTTGATTATCTCCAATTTTATCTTAATTAGTATTTATTTAAAAATAATTATAAATTAATAATAAAATAATATTTCAAGAATAATTAATTTAATTACTCTAATTCTTAAAATTAGGATATTTATTTAAAAATAATTTAAGAATTTATAATTAAATAATATCTTTATATAATTATTTTTAAATTAAAATTAATTTATAATTATTATATTACCCTTATTTTTTATTAAAAAAACAAGAATTTTCGTAACTAAAAAAATTTATTTTAAAATATTTAAATATTTAACATAATTTTATTTTGTTTTAAAAATTTAATTTTTTAAAATATTATTTGTATTAATTAATAATTTTTATAAAAAATTCAAGATTATTACATTTTGGAGATTTATAATTTCTTGTATTTCTTGTCCTATATATCTACATTAGGGTTCTTCAATGTATCTTGTTAGTTTATACTTTAAAGTTTATATGTTGAAGATTTATAAAACAATCTTAGTTAAATAAAAGATATTTGAATTATTTATGTTATTATATATTATATAAATGTTAACTTGCTGAGTAAATTAGTTTATATATTAATTAATTAAAAAATTATAATTTGGCAAATTATGTGTATAATTTGTATTAAAAAATTATTACAAAATAAATAGTATTTTGTAACTAAAGAAAAAAATGTTACAAAATCAAGTTATATTTTGTAACAAAATTTTATGATAGGAAAAAATATATTGTCACCAAAAATATTTTGAAGATCAAAATTTGTTATCACTTTTGTAACAATTTTTGGTTTTTTGCGTCAGAAAAATTTGTTACAAAATATTACTTTGAATTGTAACAGTTCCATTTTTTGTTACAAAAACTTTTTGTAACGGGACATACTGCAACGGCCCTTTTTTTTTGTTACAAGATCCTTTTGTTTCAAAATATCGATTTTTTGTAACAATATTTTTTGTTACAAATATTGCTTTTTCTTGTAGTGGGTGCTAATGTCGGTGCCTTACCAACAACGTTGCCGCTAGGACCAACAGCAACGCTGCCTCCAGTGTGCATCTGGTGGTTGTATACCTTCATCTGCTCTTACAAACGATCTAGCTGCTCCAACTTTTTCGTTAGGTCCGAGCTGATGACAATGGCTCCTTCCACATGTGCAAGAAGGTTGTTGTATCTCTACTCAAACTGCTGCATTTGTTGGTGAAGCTCCTGTGTCAGCTTCTGCATCTCTTCTCTCAAGTCGATAACTTCCTGAGGATCAGCATGACCAGTGGTAGAGGCAAAGGAAGCCGCCAATGCGGAAGAGTGGAAGCCACTGGCAAAGAACAACCCCAACCTGAAGCGGCGATTCTTGTGGAATTCAGTGATGATCTCACGCCAAACGCTATCAGGATCTACTACTGAGGTCTTGGAGCCGGCTTCGTCGTTCCCACTAGGCGGCTGAGATTGCTGGGTTGTAGCCTCCAATCTTTGCATGTAATCCTCCTATGTCACACACGTTGTAGTTAGGATAACGGTTAATTGACTTTAAACCAAATAAATTTGAAAGTTAAAATTAATTTAAACTCAAATAATGGGTCGCAAACCGCTCGTCAGCAAATCTCTTCTTGTTTCCATCAGTATTGCCTCACGATTCAATGACTTAGACTACAGATATTCAAACCAATCAATAAAATAAATCAACAAACATCTAATTCAAGTAACTACAAACAAACATTACCAAACTACTTACCAGTCTGCTCTTCATCTTCACAAAAGTCGCCGACCCACCTGTATACTTCGACAACCTCGGCGAAGCCCTATTAGCAACATTCGTCAGACGGCGATGCTTGAACCCCTCATCATTTCTAAAGTGGGCCTCTAGTTTCTTCATGATAGATGGACGGATCTAGGTCGTTAGGTGGTCACGCCTCTGACGAATGTCGCTCATCATCTGTTGAAGTTATTTAGCTACTCAGTCGTCGAAAATCTTCCTAATCGTGAGATTTTGTTCTGTATCTCATATGAATTTCAACAGCACAAAGTGATTCAATTACATTGAAGAGACAAAATAAAATACAATTCAAATACAGTTAATTAATTAAACATTATTGGGTACTTACCGTCCACTTCAAAAATCATCGCTCTCTGGTCTCAGCAGGAATCTTCGTATAGCTCGATTACGAGTGGTCGTACATTGACTTAATGACCTCAGAGATCTCCTGTGTACAAGCATTGTTGTTTGGTGCAAACCTATCAGAGAAAAAACCTAAGATTAACAAACACATAAACTTAAGATTAATAAACTTAAGATTAAAAAATAGTATGTACTCATGTCTGCATGCCATCAGGCCAAATCATCCATCAGATGACGGGTGGTGGTAGAGGGGCATCCTGCTGGAGCACACTAGAGGAATCACCCACTGCGGACTCTGTTGTTGGATCTGTAGCGGTGTAGCAGAAGGAGGCACGTAATTCGGAGTTTGGGACCATGATGAATTGCTGGCCCGCAGGACCCGCCTATGACATCACAGGGGTCGACGGAGTAGTCAAGGTAGAGGGAGATGACTGAACACTCCCTGGGAATTCGGTGAAAACACTCCCTCTACCACGACAACGAGACCCACTCGATCTACCTCTACTACCTATCAACATGTCTACAAAGAGAATATATTATTAACACTAATCAGCATATATACTACATGAATTATTCAACAAAACTCCCCAAAAAAATTGAACATAACCTCCCCTAAAATTGGATATATATATCTATCTTTACGATTCCCATAAATCCAATCAATTTCAATCCACAACATCAGTCAATACTCAATTAATTTCATAAGAATTAAACTCAACTAAATAAGAAGCTTTCATGATTCAAATACAAAGCAATAAGATGTGACATGCATAAATCCAATGCAAAAGCAATATGCGAAACTTTATGTATGAATTAGATTGAACTATTTATTCTTAAGTCTCCCAAACCAACTAATTTAAGTCTTTGTTAACAAATTGATAAATTCAAATCTCATCATAAATTGATAACCATACACTTAGTCAATTACATTACATACATAGCATCATAAGAGAAATTAACTAAATTAACCAAATCACATTTTTTTTATAAAAAACAAGTTTAAAAAAATTAAGCAAGAAAAATTAACTAACCTGGACCTGGTGAATGACGACGAGGCTGGACCTTGCGACAGATGACGAAGCATGCTGGACCAAGGGAAGAACCTGGCGACGCGAAAAATAGCGACATGTTGGCAGTGAGAAGAACGGTGGCTGCAATGGATGCTAGGATTTGCAATGGCGGGTGCAATGGAGGTGTCGCGGAGAACGGTCAGTGCAAGGAGAGGAAGGATGGGATGGGCAAGCGGTATGGGGCTAACGGCACAGCGGGGTTCAGAGGCGGCTAGAGAGAGAAAGGGAGAAGAGAGGTTAGAGAGAGAGAAGATTTTGAATTGAATGGGGAGAGGGTTCACGCTTTGAATTTTATGGCTCATTATCGATGGTGACCCGTTGCAGGTCACCAAAATGCAGCATTTCTCTAAATTAGGTTTACCGGCGGATTATTCTGAGAGTAAATTTTATGCTAAATTTCGTGCCTATTTCTCCCCTTTTTTTCTCCAAATATTACGGGTAAATTTACCGTCAGAAAATAGGAATCCACCAGTAATGATTTGATTAAATGAAATTTTCAACAAAAATATCGGTAAAACCGACATGAATGTTCGACGCTAAATCTAACGATAAATCCGATGCTACTCGTCGTTTTCTTGTAGTGCTTCCTTCTTAAATATATAGAATTATTTTTCTTCGAGTAAAGAAAAAATCTGTCCCTGACCTTTTTTTTTTTTGTAGACATTTTCATCCCCAAAGATTGGAAAATACATTCATGTCCTTAACCTTTTCAAAACGCAGACAAATTGATCCCTCCGTTGAAGTAACTTCATTGGACTCAACGGAAAACGCTGATGTGGCTCCCGTGACGCTGACCTGGCCGTTACGGGAGCACATGTGGCATGTAGCTTTTCAAAACAGGACATATTAGTCCTATCACACCAAAACGTGTAGCTTTTCAAAACAGGACAGATTAGTCCTACTATACCAAAACGATGCCGTTTCTAAGCTCTGTTTCTCAGCTCTGTCAAGTCAACTGTGAACAATTCCCATTAACCCCTCTTCATTTCTGCAATCAAAAATCAAAACCCCTCTTTGTTGTTTGATTGTGCTATTGGGTTAGTGTGGTGGTGAGGGGTAGGAAATGGAAGATATCAAACATATTAAAAGGCTCTATGAACAAAATAGGAAGAACATGTTAATAAAACTATGAATTGAAAAGATAAAATAAAGAGGATCTATTTGAATTATTTATTTATGTATTGTTCTTAAATATATTTACTAACAGCAATCGTCAATTCTGTTTCTATCTTTTTGGTAAAGAATTTATCATAAGTAAAAAAAGTTATATACACATTCTCACCAAAATTGTGAATTGCAAGTGCCAACTATGACCCTTGAATGGACGGCAACCACTCCCCCTACTAGATTCTCATACTCTACTTTCTGGAACCCTGCATCAGCAATCATTGATGCAAATTTCTCCTGCAAATTCAACATAAAATAGGATAATTAAGATAATTCCCATATGCAAAATTTCTAGACATGAATATATTAGATTATCAGAGCAATTTCTGCACAATGCTTAGTATGATAATAGTATAATACATAAACATGCAAGCATAAGCAAATATTCAAAAATTGAAGATAAAGCTCCATGGTAGAAAAACAGATGATAATGCTGAGTTGAATAATTGAGTTTAATATATGAGACAGCTCCAAGATAACTAGGAACGCAGCTTGCTAAAATTAAATCATATGTAACAAAGAAATGTGAAAAATCATCCCATTGATCTACGACCCATCTACCTACTCAAAACCTGGTTCACATCTTTTTCGAACACAAAATACAGGCTCACTGTATACTAAATTTGACAGAAATCGAGCCTGGCCGGGAGGGCCCAGAGCCTTGCGGGAGCTCCGGGACCCACTAAGGACCCCATAGCGAGACCCACAAAGACGCCGTCATCCTTGGCGGAAGCGTCATCGTCAGTGCGTATGCGCTTGCCGAGTATGAAGGGAGTGGGAGCGAGCAAGGGCTTGTGGTTGAGCGAAGACGCTACAGAGGTTGAGGAAGGAGAAGAGAGAGAGCCAGCACCGCCGCGTACGGAGACGGAAACGGAGGAGAAGCTGGCGGGAGTGGTTCCGGTTCCGGTGGCGGCGATGATTGAGGGCTCAACCTGGCAGAGGAGCCACTCGATGGTCTGGCCGTCGAACTTGTGGCCGAGCTCCGCCATGGGTCGGAATGCTCCCTTTCTTCCTTCACCCGCTTCACCCTCACACTGCATTCGAAGGATTAGGATTCTAGGATTTCATAGATTGGGGGTGGAGGAGAAACGACGACGTTTTGATTCCGGGGACTAATACGTCCTCTTTTCAAAAGCTCATCCCACGTGGCAGCCCGTAACGGCCAAATCAGCCCCACGGGAGCCACGTCACCGTTTTCTGTCAGGGCAAACGGAGCGACTTTAACGGATGGATAAATATGTCTGCTTTTTTGAGGGGTCAGGGACATTAAAATATTTTTCAATCATCGGAGACGAAAATGTCCGCAAAAAAATAGGTCAGGAACGGATTTGTCCTTTACTCTTTTTCTTCGCTATCAATTACCTTTGGATGCTCACAAATTTAAACAACTTGATAAATTCTTTTAAGTGTGTTAGAGAAAAAAAAACCTATATCCAAACACGATTTAATCCCATTCGCATGAATATCTACCCCTTTTAAGAATGTCTAATGAAAATTGTTATGATTATAGCAAATAGAAAGCAGCCATAGTAAATTTTACCAAACCTCAAGAATTGTAATTTGCCTTAAGAATTAGGAAGAAATCGGTAGAGAAACGATGTTATAGAATTTAATAATTTAATTTTACTTAGTTTTCACAGGCTCAATTGAAGCACATAAATGTAAGAATAACATAATTATAATGTTTAATTTCAAATTATTAAAAAACAAAGCATACAAGCATACAACAAAAGGAAGTAGCAATATATGGCTATATGTCCTTATTTTTCCTGCAAAGGTTTCAAGTATTCTCCTACTAGACCATTGCCTTTTAATTTTCTTTCTGGACAAATGATATTAATTTAAAGTGTAATATTCTGATGATAATAGTTCCCTCATTTCTTGCAAACGATTCCCAATCCATAAGAAAATTTAGTGCAATCAAGTGTGCCGATCATTTTAGCAGAGGTATCTCTCTCAGCAGAACTTTCTTGAGTGAACAAACAAGAAGCACAATCATGAGAAAGCAATGATGTTGTCTTGTAACTGTCTTCCCCACCAACAACCGGCATTGCGACACCTGGCTTCGCCGGGTTCTCGAAATCTGGCCTGTAAGTCTTTCCAAGAACACCGTCAACTTTTGGGGACAAGCTGAAGAACCTGAACTGAACTTCCAAGTGAGCAAAGCAATCGTCCTTAGGAACTTGATAGTTGTGAATTCTATCGTCTTCCTTAGTGATTGGCACCACATTGACAAGAATCTCAGCAACATTCTCTATTGTTACTATGACGCTGTTCTTGCTGGCTACTCTCTCGACTTTGATGTCTTTTGATGGCGAGAACCATGTGGAAAGAGTGACTTCATTTAAATCTATAAATTCTCCGTTGTAGGTGAGGTTGAGATGGTCAACCTCGTTGCTCCATTTGGCCGTCTTGGTGGCCTCGACTGACAAGGTTTGGGAGTTGAAGAGGACTCCAAGAGCCTGGATCCAGGTGTAATCACGGGCTCTGTTGGCTGGCCTGTGTCCGATGAAGCGACCATTGATTTGAAGGTTGGAATCAGAGACGAGACTGAAGTGCTGATTGCTCTTTCCATGAAAGTAGAACACTCTGCCATCTCCCCCAATGAAGCGGGGATCATAGCATCCTGATCCAGGTGCATTGCAGTTTGGTTTGCGATCTGGAAGTAATTAAAAAAGTTAGATAAATATTTTTTTTAAATTAGTTTTACAAAAATATTTTTTGAATACCAAAATTAACTACTATATATTTATATATAAATATATATTATTTAATTAACTTTTTTTTTGTATTTTAATATATTATTAATAGTTAATTTTGTTGTACACCTATAATAATTGATATAATTGAATCCAAAAATTCCAAGATTAAAAATTACAAAAATGGTAGAATAATGTGAATGGAGGGAAATAACTTACGTCTACAAACAGCTCTGCATGTGGGTTTGTTGCAATCAATTTGACAAACCTTAGCCTTAGGATCATTCGATACACTGCTTGGGCACTCTGCTGGGCACCTTATGTATTTTCCACTGCAACGGGTTCCTCCGTAACAATTCATATAATAATATGCATTTGTCTCCACCAAACTTGAAACAAACACTAGCAAAATGATTATGACAGAACTACTTTTGGTAATTTCCATACTTAAATTCTCGTATAGAAATCAAGTCGAGTTATTATTATTAGAGCTAATTGATGTAGCAATTCAATGTTTCGCCTGTTATTTATAGAAGTAATATGTCTATACATGTTGCTTGGTTATTGCAAAAGGTGGCTTCTGGAAACTTGTTTTCAAATCAACGTTAGCAAAGTTAAAAGTATGAACATGGGTTTCGCTGATTGCATGCAGAAACAACATTATCTTATGCAAGAAAGAATTCAAATAATGTATTCATATCATGGAAGGGTACAAAGTACATAGATGCTGTGAACGGATGCCTTTATAATGAAAATAGGCGGAGATAAATGGAAGGGTCTACAAACTTTAATTTAATTTATTTTTTAGGGATTTGGATTTTTTAAATTTTAAATTTAATTTTAGAAGGTAAAGTATGATCTATCACTATTTATTTAATAGGTGGGACCAAGAGAATACATGAGAGAAAAAATTGGTGAAAGATTTCACTTTATCCTCTAAGAGTAAATAGTCATTTCCGACCATAAAAGATTTAAGCACCAACAAAATTAACCATGACTAATTTAAACAAGACTTATAACCATAAAAGATTAACTCCACTTGACAAATCTAACCAATTATTAAATTTAAAATTAATTTCATTAAAAATTTTATAAAATTTTCAAAATGCCATTTTCTTTCGTCTTCTCCATCCCAATAATTTACCAAAACCAAATTCATCAATCCCTCCCTTCACCACTCTCAATCTCCTTCCCTCCCCACTCTCAGATCGTCGCTGCTAGGTTCTTCCTCGCCAGATCTACTCCTCGGCAGCATCGTCATCGTGACTATTGGGCTCCTTCTACTCTGCGCCACCGACAACTTCTGGCCGCCAGCCTTGTTGTCGACTGCTCCTTCTCACCTCCATCGCATCTCGTCGCCACTTTTTCCATGCCGGCAGACAAATGGAGAATCCAATAGTCACGACGCGATGATAAGGGTGGTCCAAGTCACGATATTTCGATGTGGCATTTCGTCGAACAGTTTTCGTACAGTGACAAAATTGCCCCAATATATACAACCCTTTATAATGGAGTTCCAAGAAACCACATCCTTAGAGGATATCTTGTGGAAGAGGTCGAGCTCTCCAGGGAGTATGTGGTGGCAGGCGTAGGCAGAAATCATGATGGTGGCAAGTGTCACGTGAGGGGAAGGGATTTGGTCCAAGAAGCCACGTGCCTCCTGCAAGGTTTTTGTGTTGAAGCGGTGAATAATGCTTGTATAAAGTGGTAGTACTTGCAATAGCTGAAGGGTCTCCGATCCCCAGGATCCAATGGTGGTGCCGGCGAATATTTATGTTAGATTGAACAGTGATTAAAATGAGTGTGTAGGACTCATTGAGATTTTGTGTTACATGTTTTTACTCTCTATTCTTTTATTGTCTCCCATAATCGTTCTTCGCTTGCATGCTTCTCTTTTGTTTTTGAGAGTTTGAGAGGTCATTCTCTTGCATCTTTATCTCCCCATTGTGTAGCCACAGTTTCGTAGTAGCAAGAGCCCAATAGTCACGATGACGATGCTGTCGAGGCGTAGATCTAGCGAGGAAGAACCTAGCAGCGACGATCTGAGAGTGGGAGGGAAGGAGATTGAGAGTGGTGAAGGGAGAGACTAATGAATTTGGTTTTGGTAAATTACTGGGATGGAGAAGACGAAAGAAAAAGGCATTTTGGAAATTTTATAAAATTTTTAATGAAATTAATTTTAAATTTAACGATTGGTTAGATTTGTCAAGTGGAGTTAATCTTTCATGGTTATAAGTCTTGTTTAAATTAGTCATGGTTAATTTTGTCGGTATTTAAATCTTTTATAGTTGGAAATGGCTATTTACTTATCCTCTAAAGTGAAAATCTAAAATTTAGAGGATTTAAATTCATTTTTTAGTGACTACCAACAAGTATATTAGGCTATGTTCGTTTATATAGGTATGAGAAACTAAGATAGAGACAGGGCACAAACTATATTTGATAGATGAGATATAAATAGAGATGCTGTCTCTAAAAATATTGAATTAGTATATTTTGTATTTATCCTATCAATTAGAATACAGAAAGGCAACTTATTTTTTATTTTTCTTTTATTATTCTTATTAATTTTTTATAATTATATTTTTTATTATATATATTTTTTAAATTTTTTAATAAAAAATGAGAATAAATTAAACTTTTATAATTTGTTCTAGTTTATTACTAAACAAAACACAAGAATACTAATTTTTATGTCTTTATCATTTGTGTTTTGTTCTCAGTGTCTTATCTTATTCTGTTGTCAGGATCAAACATAATCTTATATCCAATTTTTGCCATAATTTATATTTAAGATTAATGGGTGCTTTAAGAGAAGTACTTTAAATTTATAAATTTTTCATATGTTGGAGTATCTACCCAATATTTCGTATTTTAGAATTTTCTATGATTAGAATCTAGAAAAATCGTGTATCAAAAATAAAAATATTTAAAATTATTATTTGTAAAAATAATATTTAATTTGTGAATAATTAAAGATCTTTTCTAGACTACATAATTATTGGATTAATATTTAACTAGTAAGAGAATTTTACTAGTATATTCTTTATTCTAGTAAACTATACCAAAATATTTTAGTGATATTTTAGAGTTGAAATAATTTATCATATTAATGTAATTGACACTAATAAAAAAAACTAATTGACCAGATAAAATAAAATTATGTAAGATAATTACCACACTTGATAATTATCTCTTAATTAAGAGATATTTTGAGCCACAATCTTATTCTTTTATCTTTATTTTCATAGACTTTTTCTGTTTCTCTCATTTATTATAATTTATTTTCTTCCTTATTTTCGTAAGAAATATGAGAGAAAAGAAAGAACCAAGTATGCTCATCTAAAATTCATGCTTGATTTTATGAAGGATTCTAGGCTGTGTTAATTAATTTCTGTCGTAATCTTCTTCTCGTCCATACCAATTTAAGCAAGGTTAGTAAAAAAAATCATCTCCTTTCTCCTTCACATAAATTCGGCCATGAGAAAATTGCCATGGATGATCTATTTTAATTTTTTATCTTTTCTTGTTTAGGAATCATGTTCTTGGTCCCCAAAGAGTAGAAAATCACAAATTTTAAACTTAAAAGGTGAGAGAATTTCTCCTCTCTTTTCTCTCTTAAGTTTCGTCATATGGCTATAGAAGTATAAGGTTATTCATTTAATTCTCTTGTTTTAGGAATCATCTTTTAAACTCCTAAAGAAGCAAGAGTTTTAATTTTTCAAGCTCTAAAGATAAAAATTTTCTTTTTCATAGTGAATTCGGCCATCATGGCCTCTTGGAGACTAATGTTTATTTTGATTGAAATTAGGTATGTTTGGGTGACCTAAGGACCATTAGGAGGTAATACAAGCTTGGATATGAGGTAAGGGTTAAGTTAGAGTATTTCTTTTTTTAAATATGTTTGCTTGAAACCCTAAGTTGATTGATGATGTGTATTAATGGATTTGAATGTTTGAATGTGTAATTGATGATATTTGAATGTTGAATTGATGATTGGAATGAATTATGAATGAGATTGAAAGTTTTTGAAAACTTTAGGATTTTGTTTAACGTATTTAGGCTAAAATGTAAATATGAAAATGTTAAACTAGGCTAGTTAAATTTAAAGTGTTGAGATAAAATTTTAGTAAATAGATTTTAAGGCACAAATATGAGAGAAAGATTAAAACCTATCAAGAAAAGTATTTAAAAGTCTCTAAAACAAAACCTAGGAGATCAAAATACAATTTAGGCAAATTTAAAAGCTAGAAGAGATGTTCTCAAAAGAAAGATAAAAAAATAAAGAGTAAAGGATAAATAAGTCCTTGACCATTTTTTCTGCAGACATTTTCGTCTTTCAGAATTTAAAAATACTTTTAAATTCTTGGCCTCTTCAAAAGTTGGACAAAAGAATCCTTCCATTCATATGGGTCCGTCGGAGCCAACAAAAAAATCTGACGTGGCCCTATTATGCTGACCTGGTCTTACAGATACATATGTGGATAGAACCTTTTCAAAACGGGACAATTAAGTCCCCGACTATAAAAAAATGTCATTTCAAAGGCAGCCCTAAACACGACGGAATTCCTTCTTGCTCTTCATCTCATGCAGCTTCATCCTCCCTTCACCATCTCCATCTTCATGAACCTCCAGCCACGACCGCCGACGAGCTCCCCCGCGTTTGAAGAAACCCCAAAACCGTAAACTCATTTTCAAATTCTCTTCTTCCCCTCTCCTCCCCTCTGATTTGCGTGTCGCCCTCCTCTCACCACCATCACCTCCAATTCACCATCACCACCACTCTATAGTTTTCATTCAGAACCCAACAACCACCATCTTCCTCTTCCATTGTTGAAACTGCCACACCGAACTGCCGTGGTCCACTCTCTTCCCCTCCTTTTCATCGTCCCACATTATTGCTGCCTCTCACTGTTTCATCGCCAGCAGTCCACGCCACCGCCGCGGCCTTCTCCACTTCCTTCTCCTTTCTCCTTTTCCCTTTTTCCCCGTTCTAGATCACATTGTCACTCTTTCTTTTCCTTCATGAAAACAGAAGAAAAAGAACAACCCCTCTCACTCTCCAACCACTTTCTTCATCAACATCATCGCTGGCCATTTTTTTCGCTTTTGGTGATGATCACATGTCTGGCCACCACAGAATCACCACCTGTTGCCTTCTTCTTCTTCCCCTCCCTTTGGCCCTCACCTAATTTCTCTCTAGCTCACCCTCTCTCAAATTGCAGAACTGTAAAGCCACAAAATGCTGTCGTTTTGTAGTGCAAAGACTTATTTATCCTTTATTTTTTGGGGGGACATGCCATATCAGCACCGTAACAGACACAAAGCTCTGTAATGAACACGTGGGTGCCACTTCATTAATCTCTGTTTGTTCTTCGAGAGGCAAATGGACGGAAGGATCTATCCGTCCACCGTTTGTAAAATTCAGGGGATTAAAACTATTTTAAATTCTAAAAGACAAAAAAATGTCCAAAAATTAAAAAATTAAAGACCTATTTGTCCTTTACTAAAAAATAAAACTGAGCAGAGTGTAGAGACTTATAGTAAATTAGTGGAAAAGAGGATAAAAGTACAAAAAAATTTTTTGCAATAATATAAAAATATAAAAAGTTAGGGGTAAAAATATAAATACTAAAGTTTAAAGATAAAAATATAATTTCATAAAAAATTGGAATAAAATTATAATTATAATAAAGTTTGAAATATAATAGTATTTAAATAAAGCTTAAGAGAGAAAACAGTAATTATAATAAAGATTAAAGGACAAAATAATAATTACAATAAAGATCAAGGATAGCATGGTCATTAAGATAAAAATTAGAGATAAGAGTATAATTATAAAGGTAAAATGGTCATTTGGATAATTAAGTTTAGAGGTAATAAGATAATTTTGGAGCTTTAGGAACATAAAGGTCATGTTTGAAAATATTGAGAGTAAAATGGTAATTCACTAATAGAAAGGGTTAATTAGGTATTTTTCAAAAATATTAAGGTGAAGATGGGTACTAATGGTATAAGATCAAGCATTTTGTCATGTTTGTGCAATTCTTTGATATAATGTAGGGATGTCCACTGATATTTAAATGAACACTATTTTTCAATTATATGCATATTATAGCATCAAGCATTGCAACGATTTCTGGTTGTCAGGCCACTTTTATAGTTTCATCCAAATCAACACATGTGCCTAACAGATGTAATGGAAAGCTATACCTGGAATTTATCCTAGGTAATGTCAAGTTTCGCGTATTTAATCAACACGTGAGCTTATAGCCTGCTTAAGACATACATCATCATATTGATTGTCATATATTATATGAGATTGTGCTATGTGAGTTGTTTATGCTTGCTTGTTATTACTATTTGCTTGTTATGATAGACTGTAGCATTAGACATAAAAAGATAAAAACTATGGACCTAAGGTCAAACTAGTATGTGCGTTATTGTCTCGACGTAGAGATAAACCCTAGCCTGCTATACGAGTTGACCTTTTATCCCTGTCGTTATTATCCTGCTAGAAATTGTAGGTTCTCACCCTTTTCTTTTACTGTTCCTACAGATGGTGTCAATAGTGATGTACATTGAGTTGTTGGTGCCGTTCTCTTGGGACAACCCAGGCTACAGGAGCATGCTCATCTATGATAAGACTCGTGTTTATATGCATCTCTACGTGACAAACCACTCTACTTTCCACTTCTTACTCCTTTCTATAAACTGGATTCACTACAAGAGGTTTCTCTTAATGAGTTGCGACTAGAGAGTCCATACCACCCATTTCGAAGTTACAGCTAGAGCCACAGCCATACTCGGGCCTTGGCGAGGTAGTCTCATACACTTTTGACGGGAGCAGTGACGACAGTAAGGAGTTGGGACAATGTAAACTCCACTAAATTAGTAAGTACTTAGTCAATAAATTAAATTTTAATAAAAAAATTAGAAATAAAAATCTTATATTAAAATAGGATAGAGCTCTTTAAAACGAGAATTTTGACACTAATTTTGAAGCATTTGACCCAAGATTGGGCCGGACAGACTGAACCGATTGAACCGGGTCCAAACCGAGACCGTGGGCCCAACCGGACCCATTACTTAAATGAGTTGAAGCTCATCTCTTTCCCCATTCAGCAAAGAAGAACGCTGAATAGCCAAGGGAAGAGGGAGCTTCCAAACCCTCACCATAACATCAATTCACCATAACTTCTTCATTCGAGCTCCAATTGCCACACCGTTTGCGGCTATGCGTCCAGCGCGTCGAGCTCTACGATTCTATCAGATCAATTTCATAGGTAAGCTTTAATTTTATCCCAGTTTCTCTACCCCTTAAATTTCAAAAATTGGTAAGAACCCATGTTGAAATTTTGTTTAATTTGGTACTCTAGGTTCAATTTAGCTTGTGGAGCTTGACGGATTTAGTTTGTTTAGTCCGTGGGCACGGTAAGAATTCTAAACCTAGCTATTTCTTGTTTTGATTATGTTGGATATTGAGTTGTTGGGTATATGTATGTATATATATGTGTTAGGTGTATGAATGCATGATATTGAGACCTTGGAATCATTGAAAGCTTGTTTTGAGAGCTTGGTGGGTGTTAGAGTTGAATTTTGGTGATTGAAACCTTGCACTTTTTTGCCTAGTGGGTTGCCTTGCTTAATATGTGGAAATCGGCAAAGGTATGGTTTAGGTTTCGCGTATTTAATATGTAATGTTCTGTGAAAACTTAGGCTAGGTGACCATAGGATAGGTTGGAACGTATGTGTAAATTTATTGCTTAGTGTCCTTGATAAGAAGTATGTTTTGGTTTGGTGCTTGTTGACTAGTTGGTGATTTGATGAATTGATAACTAATAGCTTGAGTACATGAGCACATGAGCCTAGAATTGGTGAGTTATAATTTTGGTTAATGCATTGGGGAAGTGTATGTATGTTATTATTGATTTGAGGTATGGTTTATTATGGTGGTTGTTGTGGTATTGAGGAAGAACACATTATGTTGATGGTTGTAGGTTTGGTCATGAATTGGATGTGATTTTTAATGAAAATGAGGTTTTGAAGTTTTGTGTAATTTTGGTTTTCGGCCGAACTTCGGTGAGGCATAACTCGGCTTCCTAATCCCAAATTGTTTCAAACTAATTTTATATGAAAATTGGGTTCGTGAAGTTTACACCGTTCAAAGAACGGAGGTAAAATTATTTAAAACAGAAAAGTTATGCGCGTCGGAAGTTGGGATTTAAAAGGTTGGGATTCTGCAGCTTTCAGACTTACGCAAATTTTTGGAAAAACGTACGTTCACACATACGCGTGGCCCACGCGTACGCGTGACCCGACATTTGCATACGCGACCAGTCGCTTGCAACGCGACTAACCCTTTCGGGTTGGAATTCTCGCGTACGCGAGCAGGGGCTTGCGCATGCAAGCAAGGGTTTCCGCATGCCCACACGTACGCGTGGCCTCCGTTTTTTGCAAAACTGGATTTTGTGTTTTTGAATCAAGTTTTAGACTTTTAAACCTCTATTCTCATTCTTTTAGTTATAAAGTATAACATTAAGCCTAATAGTTAGTTGAAGCTAGGAAATTGAGATAACTTGGGGATGAAGAAAATGGGTAAACATGATGAATTATAAGAGAATGATGTGAAGGCTGAAAGAAGTTATGATGACATGGCTATGATGAATAATTATGAAATGAATATGAATGATTATAAGTACTTATGTGGCTATGAATTTAATATTATCTAAGATACGAGTTCCCTGGGTATAGAATCGTAGCTTGCCACCACGTGTTCCAGGTTGAAATTCGATACTCTGTTGACCCTACGTCGTAAGGGTGACCGGGCACATATAAATTCTCGAGAATGAATATCCCCAATTGAGTAAATTATATATGAATGTATGAATGAAATGAGAAAAGCTATGCGTAGACTCATGGGGATGCGCGACGAAGGACAATCCAAGGGTTTCGGACATGTCGGGTTGGCTTGATAACCGACAAATGAGCCTCATCAGCCATAGGACAAGCATACATCATGTGCATTATGTTTGTTTGTTTGCTATGCATTATTTGGAAATGCCTAACTGAATATATTCTTCTAATTGTTATATTTTCTACTTGCACTACTTGCCTTCTACTTGTGCTTGAACTTGTCTGTTTGTTTGTCTTTGCTAAATCATTGGTGATGGAGGAGCGGAGGAAAGGTGGACAGGTTTAGTGTTGAAGTTAGGTTTAAGTTGAGTTTGGAATTCCTTAGAACACCTACCCCTTTGTGGTTTCTGTTTAGTAACTTAAGTTTTATAATCTGAGTGTGGCGTTCTAGGATTGCCTTTGGCATTCCCAAGACCTTATATATTATATGCGTGGCACCTTTAGCATGCTGAGAACCTCCGGTTCTCAACCCATACTATGTTGTTATTTTCAGATGCAGGTTGAGAGGCACCTTGCTAGGCGTCTGGACTGTTGAAGCGGAGTGGTTTCTGGGTTTTCTTGTTATTTAGTTTATATATATATATATATATATATATATATATATATATATATATATATATATATATATGTACTTAGCTTTCTCTCCAAGTAACTTGTTTATTTTGTCCCTCTTAGAGGTTTAAGGAGAGTTAAGGTTTTATCTTTCTATTTTGGGTAATTTGGGGTACGTATATATGTATGTAAATATTCTCCGGCCAGCTTTGGCTTCGCAGGCTGAGTTAGGAGCTAGTTATTATGTATCCTTGACTATCTATTCTCTCTTTTGTTTAGTTATTATACCTATGATCTTCATGTTTCTTAGCACGCAAGTAATCTCGTTTTCTGAGCGTTGCGCTTTTTATTTTGCGATTTTATTTTACCTGTTTTCCAAGACTCCTCGTATATTACTCTCTTTCCAATACTATTATGTATATATTTTATTTTAGAGGTCGTAATACCACATCACCTCTGGTTTACGGCTTAAGAGTAAAGCTTTGTGTGGTAAGGTGTTACATTATGGTATCAGAGCAGTTCGTTCCTATAGAGTCTGAGGAATGGACTGACTATGCTTCTGTGCATTCTCTGTGTATGTGTCTATGTGCTATTAGGATATCTAACTGATATATATGGCATAAACATTCGTGAGCATGCATTTGGAACTTAAAGCACTAGACTTGCGATATTGAGATTGATCAACTTGATATCACTTGTTTGATGTATATAGGGACCAGATGTCAACTCGCGGACGCGGTTGCGGGCAAGGTAGAGGCAGAATAGGAAATGATATTCGTGAAGCGACAGGGAATAATCCTAACTCTGTAGAATTTATGGCTGCCTGGAAAACATGGATGCGGCTATGCAGGCAACAGCCGAAGCTCTGGGAAACCAAATGAACAATGGGAATAATGGCAATAATGGCGATGAGGGCCTTATGACGCTTTTTTCTTTCCCGAAGGTTCATCCTCCGACCTTCAGAGGAACCTCAAACCCCACCGATGCGGACAACTGGATTCAGGCTATAAAGCGAGCACTACAGGCTCAACAGATTCCTGAAGAGCAGTGGATTGAGTTTGGAACTTATCAACTACAAGGCGAGGCCCAGCACTGGTGGCAGGGAACACGGCGAATCCTGCAGCCAGATGGTATCATGATTTCTTGAAAATTGTTCCGAACAGAGTTCTACAAGAAATACTTTCCCATTTCAGTTAGAAATGCTAAGGAACTTGAACTACTTCAGCTGAAACAAGGTCAGATGACTGATACTGAGTATACTAGCATATTTGAGGAATTGTGTCGCTTTTCCCAGATATGTCAAGGAGCTCCTAAGGATTTTGCTGAATAGAAATGCATCAAGTATGATGGAGGCCTTCGAAGCGATATTCTGAGCTTCGTTGCACCTATGGAGATTAGGGTATTTTATGAACTCATGAACTAGAGTAGGGTGGCTGAAGAGTGTGTGAGAAAGGCTGCAGCAGAGAAGGGAAGTTTGAGGGTGCCTTTCCAGAGGACTTTAGGAAGAAACTTTGCACCAAGGGGCAGACAATTCAAGCGTAGCGACCTTGTCCCTCAACACAATCAGGAGCAGGGCAACTTCAGAAGGCCGAATGCTAATGCTAATCAAGGAAGAAGGTTTGAAAAGCAGTCACAGCAGGATTTGAGCTGTCAGAGATATGGGAAGTATCATCCAGGAGTTCCATACAGGTTTAGAACCGGAGTATGCTATTTCAGTAGACAGCACGGGCAATTGGCCAATAATTGCCTAAAGAAGAAGAAGTATGAGACTGGTAGAGTGCAGCAGCTAAGGAGAGTGTATACTACTTCTGCAGTAGGCGCTGAGGGATCAAAGACCTTGATCAGAGGTAACTATGAAATAGCTGGTAGAATATTAATTGCCTTATTCGATTCGAGAGCTACACATTCATTCATTGCATTTGAGAAGGCTAATGAGTTAGGGTTGAAAATAGTGGTCCTGGGGTATGATTTAAAGGTGTATAATGCTACCCACGAAGTGATGGTGACTAGGTTAGGATGTCCACAAGTTTCGTTTCGAGTATAACAACGTGAATTCGTGCATGATCTGATTTGCCTGCCAATGACTGGTCTTGATCTCATTTTGGGGTTGGACTGGTTATCTAAGAACCATGTTCTGTTTGACTGTTATCAGAAATTAGTGTGCTTTATGCCGGAGGATACGGACGGGCCGGTTGTGGCGAATAGCTATTATTTGAATTCTATGATAGTGAATTGTTCTGGGATTGAATGCCAGGGTATTATGCTGCTAACGGCAGGTGTTTTGGGTGATTATCAAACCTTGGAGCAGATTCCGGTTGTTTGTGAGTTTCCTGAGGTATTTCCAAATGATATTGATAAATTCCCACATAAACGAGAGGTTGAGTTTGCTATTGAGTTGGTGCTAGGAGCCGGTCCGATCTCGAGTGCTCCTTATAGGATGTCACCATTGGAAATGGTCGAGCTTAAGACACAGCTAGAAGATTTATTGGGAAAACACTTTATTCGACCGAGTGTTTCTCCGTGGGGAGCGCCAGTGTTACTGGTAAAGAAGAAAGACGGGAGTATGCGCCTGTGTGTCGATTATCGGCAGCTGAATAAGGTTACTGTAAAGAATAAATATCCGTTGCTAAGAATTGACGACCTAATGGACCAGTTACAAGGAGCCGGTGTGTTTTCTAAGATTGATTTGCAATCCGAATGCCACCAGATAAGGGTTAGAGATGAGGATATTCCCAAAACTGCTTTCAGGACGTGTTATGGTCATTATGAGTACACAGTAATGTCTTTCGGATTGACTAATACTCCGGCAATATTCATGGATTACATGAATAGAATTTTCCATCCGTATCTGGATAAGTTTGTTGTCGTATTCATCGATGACATTCTTATTTACTCCAAGACAGAAGATGAGTATGCGGATCACTTACGGACTGTGCTGCAAATCTTAAAAGATAGGAAGTTGTATGCTAAGCTATCTAAGTGCGAATTCTGGAAGAATGAGGTGAAGTTTCTTGGCCATGTGATGAGCAAGCAGGGATAGCAGTAGATCCTGCTAAGGTAGAAGCAGTGATGAATTGGGAGCGACCAACTTCAGTGATAGAGATCAGAAGTTTCCTAGGTTTGGTAGGTTATTATCGGAGATTCATTAAGGGGTTTTCACAGCTCGCCTTACCTTTAACCAAGCTGACTAGGAAGGATGTACCTTTTGTTTGGACTCTTGAGTATGAGGAGAGTTTTCTAGCATTGAAGCAGAGATTGACTACTGCACCCGTGTTGGTGTTGCCTGAGCCGAGTGAACCATTTGAAGTGTATTGCGATGCATCACTGAAGGGTCTGGGGTACATGCTGATGCAGCACCGTAAGGTTGTGGCATACGCCTCACGGCAGTTAAGGCCACATGAAATGAACTATCCGACTCACGACTTAGAACTTGCTGTTGTTGTGTTTGCTCTAAAGATCTGGAGACGTTATCTCTACAGTGTTAAATTTTAAGTTTTCTCATATCACAAGAGTTTGAAGTACCTCTTTGAGCAGAAAGAGTTGAATATGCGTCAGAGGCGGTGGATGGAGCTTCTGAAAGACTATGACTTCGAGTTGAACTACCATCCTGGGAAGGCGAATATTGTGGCGGATGCCTTGAGCCAGAAGTCTCTATGTGCTGCTTGGATGATGCTACGAGAGGAAGAGTTATTAAGAGCATTCCAAGGTTTGAAACTGAGGGTTAGAGAAGAGTTTGAGACTCTGTGCTTAAGTCAACTACAGATTTCTAGTGATTTCAAAGCTGAACTCCTAAAGGTTAACAGAATGACAAAGAATTGTATAAGGTTTTGCCGGCGATTGAACAAGGCAAATGGTGCAGAGTGTCAGAAGACAAGGATTGTTTATGGAGGTTCTAGGACTGGA
Organism: Arachis ipaensis; assembly: GCF_059453495.1. Classification (NCBI taxonomy): domain Eukaryota; kingdom Viridiplantae; phylum Streptophyta; class Magnoliopsida; order Fabales; family Fabaceae; genus Arachis; species Arachis ipaensis. Next base: position 29,333,958 of record NC_142438.1, on the reverse strand, counting down.
TTATTGTGCCAGATGTTGGAGATTTGAGACAAAGCATCTTGAAGGAAGATCATAAGAGCGGATTCTCAATCCATCCGGGAAGTACCAAGATGTATCAAGATATGAAGACGATGTTCTGGTGGCCAGGAATGAAAAATGATGTGGCGTTGCACGTTTCCAAGTGTTTAACTTGCCAGAAAGTTAAGATTGAGTACCAGAGACCATCAGGAACCCTTCAGCCTTTGGATATTCCACAATGAAAGTGAGAGAGTATTGCAATGGACTTCGTGTTGGGCTTACCTAGAACTCGGACTGGTTATGATGCTATCTGGGTGATTGTGGATCGACTGACCAAGTCGGCTCACTTCCTTCCCATTCGGATAATTTGCACGATGGAGGAGTTAGCTCGGATGTATATTAAACAGGTTGTAAGGTTGCACGGCATGCCTTCCACCATTATATCTGACAGGGATCCTCGATTCACATCAAGGTTCTGGGGAGCCTTTCAGCGAGCATTTGGCACTCAATTGAGTCTAAGCACTGCATATCACCCTCAAACATATGGTCAGACAGAAAGAACAATTCAGACTTTGGAGGATATGCTTAGAGCTTATGTTTTGGACCAGTCGGCGAGCTGGAATCGGTATATGACCCTAGTGGAGTTTGCTTATAACAACAGCTACCATGCGAGTATCAAAATGGCTCCGTATGAGGCTCTGTATGGTAGGAAATGTCAATCTCCGCTATGCTGGTATGAAGCGGGAGAAAGAAGCTTGCTAGGGCCTGAGATGATAGCTGAGACCACGGAACAGATAAAGAAGATTCGTAACCGAATGCTTATAGCTCAAAGTCATCAGAAGAGCTATGCTGATCAAAGGCGAAAGCCTTTAGAATTTGAGGAAGGAGAACATGTCTTTCTGAAAGTTACTCCAACCACCGGAGTGGGAAGAGCCATTAAGACTAAGAAACTGAATTCCCGTTACATTGGACCGTTTGAGATCCTGAAGAGAATTGGACCAGTGGCTTATAGGATCGCTTTACCACCGCATCTTTCGAACCTACACGACGTGTTTCACGTGTTGCAGCTTCGTAAATATACTCCTGATCCAAGTCGTGTCCTGGAACCAGAATCGGCTCAAGTAAGGGAAGATCTGACGCTCCCAATAGCCCCAATTAGGATTGATGACACCAGTATCAAGCGTTTACGCAGGAAAGAAGTATCATTGGTGAAGGTAGCTTGGAGTCGGGCTGGTATTGAAGAGCATACTTGGAAGCTTGAGTCAGATATGTGGAAGGACTACCCACACTTCTTTTCAGGTAATTGAATCTGAATTTTGAGGACAAAATTCTTAATTAGGTGGGTAGGATGTAAACCCTGCTAAATTAGTAAGTAATTAGTCAATAAATTAAATTTTAATAAGAAAAAATAGAAATAAAAATCTTATATTAAAATAGGATAGAGCTCTTTAAAACAAGAATTTTGACACTAATTTCAAAAAAATTGACTCAAAATTGGATCGGACAGACCGAATCGATCGACCGGGCCCGTGAACCCAACCGGACCCATCACGTAAAACGTTCCTAGTATTAACTATTTAATATATGAGCCTTTATGATATTAACTTTGTTTACAATTTTAAGAAAAAGGCAATACTTTTTTGTTTCAATTTCATTTGTGTAAAATCATTAGCCAAAATCAATAAAAAATATTCATCTGATAAAATTATATTCAAATAAATTTAAATTCACATAATTATTATTAATACAGTATAGTTAGTTAATACAAATTCAATAACAGTACCTGCTTTTTTTATATAAAAAAAATATCAATACTCTAAATAATAAAATCGAAGGAAAATAAACTCTACAAAATAACTTTACTCACAAATAGACTCTTCTATTTATCTGTAGCTTCACAACGAGCCTTCATGCTTGTATCTTTGAAAGAGTTTGGAAATTTGGTGTGAGAACAAAGCCACTCATTCTCGATAAAGAATATGAATGTTGTAAAAGTAAATAATAGAATGCAAATAATCAAATTGTGTCTCAAGAATATTTGTTTTTATTAATTCCCTAAGTTCGTTGAATTTACTCTACCCGATTAAATATTTTTTTCAAATTATTATGTTTCTTGAAACAAGGTTTCAGTCTGCATCGTCTTTAAATATAATCATAAGGTAACACACAAGCAAATCATTCAAACAAAAATACAGCAATTCCTGCATAAAACAAATAACAAGAAATTCACCCAAATAACATAACAATTCAAGCACACCCAAGCAATTCATACAATGCATATGATAAATATCTCACTATAAAAAAATTTTGATAATTACGGCAATTTTTTGGGGTTATTACGGCAGTTTGAACTATCATTATTACTTTAAATGGTGACTAAAGAAAACCGCCGTAATTCTAAGCGTTATTTGATTATTACGGCAGTTTTTAAAAAACCGTCACAATTTCCATTGTTAAAATTGCAGTTTTTAACATGTTAAAACGGAAATTCAAACTACTGTTATTTTTAGATAAAATAATATTTTTTTCTTGGTTCAAACGACAGTTCAAACCGTCGTTATTTCCATATAAAACGGCATTTTTTAGTTGGTTAAAACGATGTTTGAAATCGTTATTTTACCGGGTTAAAATTGAATTTCATGTTTAAAACGGCATTTATGAACCACTATTTTTACCTTGATAAGTGGCACATTTATGAATGATATATACATTACGTACGTATGGAAATACTAGGCACGTGTATCATTAGGCAAATAGTAGCCAACACTCCAAGTCTCCAACTCCACTAAATTCTTATCATGTAGGTTGTTGCCCCCGTTAATTTAGGGCAAGAGCCAAGCCAACATGGTCTTGTTATTTCAGTTTATGCAAGCTTTGAACTGGTAAAATCTCCTCAAAACTAATGATGCTAATTTACTATAGTTTTTGCATTTTTGCATCAAGTACATTGAATTTTAGACAAAATCCATATATTTATTTGCAGTTTGTATTTTCCTTTAAATGTAAATTAGATAAAGCCTTGTTATTGGACATTTACATTCTATGGAATTTGAAAAGTGAGTAGTGATGATCAATATCTATATACGTATGTGATTGCTTAATCAGAATTCGAAATATAATGCATCTTATGAAACAATGAAATAGTCCAAATTTGATAGAACCCCGCCCATACAAGAATGACTTAAATTGAATAATGTTTCATTGAATGGAATTCACTTAGTTACGTGCGGCAGAATGCGAAAGATATTTACTATTTATACAATGCTAATATGCTATCTTATACCTCATTCATGTATTACTATTTTTAGAAATGCTGAAGGTAACATAATTGCAATTTGTGCTACTAAAATTATATGTGCCTCATCACCTAAAAAGGAAAAATTGTATTTGCATACGCTTCAAAATGAAATATATTAATATTACACTTGAAGGAGATATAAAATAAATAAATAAAAAGAATCATATTATAAATAACGTTAGGGATCAGAAAACATGAGGATATGTGATAGCAATTTTCAGTTTTATTACCCAAATTCTCAACAAGTACACACATTTCTCTCCCTCTCCCTCTCCCTCTCCCTCTCCCTCTCCCTCTCGCCTAACCTGTGCCATGCCCGTGAGAAAATTGAAAGAATGAAAAAATGAAAGCTCATTTGATATTCAACTGTTTTCCACTCTCTTCATCGTGGCTATCAAAAATGAAAAATTGTGACTCCTATAAATAGCATGCTAAACACTATTCCTATGACTATCATTTCTGTGAAGACATACAACAATCCTATGTTGGCTATGTATACCATCCCTAACTCTCAAATAATTATTGTCACTGGCTCACTGCTGTCAGCATTTGGTTAACAGTTATCTACAAAAAGAATATGCCAAAGCAAGCATATGCTGAAAAATCATCAAGACTTCTGCTGAATACGCTCATCCAATATAAACTTGTATTTTTTGTAAGGAAGAAGCTGCAGCATCTACAAGCATAGAAGGCTATAGAAAAATAGTGGTATGAATGCATTGTCAAGTTGTGCTGTGTATGCCTCCAACAAACCACTAACAGTCACAGATAGAAGCAGCGAGAACCAATTCTGCAAAATGGTCAGTAACAAATCGTCAAAGGGAAAGCCAGAAATCCAGAGAATATATATAATTGCAGGCCTCTCCGATTAGCTTTCCTCGTTTATTTTCTCAAAAGTAAATGAAAAATTCTTGTTTTTATCTCAATGGAAAGCGATCAGAGAGAGGAAGAGAGAGAATAGTACCTGGGTGAAAATGTGTCCACTTGAAGCTAACAATAGAAGGAGTAACCAGCAAGAAGCTAGAACAGACGTTATACCAGCTGCAGTACCTTCAATTGTTTTCTCTGACAAGTAGAAAAAGCTGCTATTCATATCAAATCATATAACGCAAACAGAAGTTAAAGATCATTGAGAAAAAAGAATACTTACTGCCAGTTTTACTCCACCTTAGAACACCATACTTGTGCCCAATTAATGATGCCTGTATTATGGAAGAAGAAGAAGATGAAGATGAAGATGAAGATGAAGATGATGATGATGATGATAAAGCACAATTTATTTATCCTTCATAAAACACAATCAATAACCATGTAGGCCAAATATCATATATTTCAGAAACGAAAATATTACCATTGTATCTCCAATTCCTAGACTCAATATTCCCGCAAAAGGAGCAAGGGGTCGATCATTGTAACCGGAAGACAACCAAATAGGAAGTGCACATCCAAGTAAAAGTGAGAAGTGGCTGAGAAAAGAAAGTTCATCATGAAAGGGAACGAGATGGAACTAATGTTCATCATAAATATATGCTCTTAAATTTGATTTAAACAAGAAAGAAAGTGTGAAGTACCTGAGAATTAGAAAATCAGAATCCCGGTGATCAGTGAATGCATTCATAAACTGATGAATTGGTTGTCCCAAAGGCCAGATTCTCCATATCTGGGTCAAACAATATCAATGTCAGAGCAATTAACGAGAAACAAAAGTTGTAAAACCAATCAGCCTGCTTTGAATTGCTTTAGAAAACTAGATCATATTTGTTGGTGGTGATTTTCAATGTAACACTTCAGTTAAATGAAAGAGCAAAAAGAAAAAACTTGTGAATATCAAAGCGTTTCAAAATTCCAAAATTCAACATGAACAAATATCCAAATTTCCCCTTACATTCTTTCCAGGTTGATCGATAACAATACATGGATAATGGATTATTGCACATATTCCTCACAGGACCTACAGCCTGCCCAACTCAACCCTCAGCCACATACAGATACACCCAAAATGGTTGGTTGATTTCAATTTCATCACATTAGTGCAAATCTATGCTACTTTGGGTTTAGAACCAGATTTCTGTGGACACTTTATAAGAAACTATGATCAAAGAAACATGCCAATTCAAAGTATAAAGTAACAAGTGCTAAGTATGCAACAAGGGATGCTTACTCGAATAATTTCTAACGTCAAGAAAACTGCCAGAGCTGCACCAAAACCCAGATCAAGAAACTCTGGCTGAAAGCAATGAAACAGTGAGAAATTTATATTTTGTTGGAATATATATTACTGCCTAACCTAGTAATGGTCACACAGTGTGGGTGTAAGAAGAATATATTATTAGAATAAATTTGGCATTGCCACTCCTTCACTCAAAGTAGGAAATAATGCAGTGGACTTTTGTAAATAATAAATTATGTCCCAAATCACCTGTAAGATAAGAGCAGGTACAAACATCAAGACAGCCAATAGATGGTAGTATTTCCGCAGAAGAATTCTCTCAACTCTACTGTTCTTAGAGATGTCATAGACATATAACACAGAGAGACATATTACACAAACCCAATAGATACACAGTGATAGTCTTTTGAATGGATCTGATAAAACAAAGGATAGGACCCTGCAAATAAATGTTCAAAAGAGAGAGTTTATTAATCATACAAAACAGGGAATAGTAATGATATAATGATGCAGTGATATATACAATGGCAACTAACAAAAGAAATCATATTGAATACGATATCATACCAGAGAATAGGATGCAGATGAAATTCATGCACAAACTGCATCCATAATGGTACAATCCCAACCATGACCAATACAAAGAGAGAAAAAAAAATAACCGATCTTCTAATCTCACTGTATCTTCTTGACTCAGCAGAAGCTGTATTTGTGGACCATTCCCATACACGAAGAATATATTTGAAAGGTATTGGATATAGCAGAAGGCCAAGCAGCACTCCCTGTCAGAACAGAAAACTAACTTACTGATCCAGCTTACATTAACCAGTTACACGAGTTAGCTCATACCTGAATTATGATGCCTATCTCACTTCGACTAGTTTCATACTCTGCAGTGACCAAATCTGATGACATCAGTAGTCCACATAGCTGTTCAAAACGTAATCACCAACTAAATCCATATCCATCTTATATTACTAGAAATGAGATAAATGCGTAAAGAAACACTAACCCTCATAACAGTAAGCAACAGCATGTCACCAAAATAGAGAACAATACCAGCTGTCACCAAAAGTGCTTCCCCTGGAAAAAAAGGGGAAACTTTAATGATAAACAACCAGTCCAAAAAGTAAATAAATGAAAAATTTCCAGATTTCAGATAAGGCTGTGAAATGAACTGTTATTGACCAAACGAAAAAGTCAAACATGCAATGATCCTATATGATTCAATGGTGTTTGATTTCAATAGCTATAAAAGGTCTAGATGTATCGGAGTTCGTAAAACAGACGATGCACTCATGTTCAAAGTAAAGTGACCACTTTAACAGTAAAATGAAAATCCCATGCAGCTAGAAGAGCAGATGGCTAAACCACCAGCATAAATTTCACTTTGCAACACATACCAATGGAAGCACAAGATGGAAAAGTTCCAAGAAAATGCTGAATTAGCATCACTGCTGCCAATCCATGACCAAGGACCCATGACAGCTTGCATGCAAGTTGCAAGCCTGCATAGAAGACGATTTTCCATAACTGAATTGAAACAGAAAAAATCACAATGTTTCTCTTCTTTATACAACAATGACGAAGCCTAAGTATGAGCAGTTGCTCATGAAATATTAAAAAAAGAAGGGGGCATACACAACTCACCACTTTGGGAGGAGGTGGAAGCAAGTGCCAGAAAGCACAGCGAAGCTTGCAAAAACAAGAAGCACAAGCCAAACCCTAAACCCCAATCCTTACGCGAAAGAGGAGTGCGGTGCGACAGAACAAAACTGAGGAACACGAGCACCACGAAGCTGGTGGCAGATGTTGCCCAGTATTGCAATGTCATATAGTGAATCTCTACATACATGCAAAAATACATAAAAATTCACCATACGTTAATTGTAAAATCAACAGAATTGAAATTGCGAAAGTATAGAACCTTGAAGATTAACTTGTGCCGATGAGAATCCTCTTGATAATTGCGTCAACTTGGAGAGTAGAAGAGCAGGGAGAGTCACGGCGCCGAGGAGGATTCCGGAAGAAGCACCGCGTCTGAAATGAATTCACGAGAATTTGGTGGAAGGAGAAAAAAAAAACAACGGAGAATCGCTAGAATTTGGATGAAATAGAGAAATTGAATAGAAACAGGTAGATACCTGGTGCAGAAGAGGGAAGAGGAAGAAGCGGCAGCGTCGTAGCTGATCTCAATGAAGGAGGCTGCAAGGGCAAGGAAAGAAAGTGGGACACCATGGGAGAGTAAGAGAGAGAAAGGGAGAGAGAAGAGTATATGAGCGATGAAGAATAGCACAACGGCTCTCTCGCCGTTAAGAACAGGAGAGGGAAGTTTTCCCACATCAGTAAAATTGAACACCAAGACTTTGTCTTTAACCACTCTCTCAGTATGAGCAGCTTCAGTGCAAAGAGCAGCAAGGTCGGCACCAACATACCCATGAGTATCTTTTGATATTCTCTCCAAATCAACCTACAGTAAAAGAATCAGAATAGTTGACCACAAAATATTTAAGGATGTCGACGACTAAACTGGAAAAAAGATAGAAGTGAATATACAAACACTTAACAGATTGCAAAATTCAGATCCATACAAAAATGTAACCACATGGAAAACAACTTTAAACACCAATATAAGTTACAAATGCTCTCTATTTACCTCATCAGAAAGCTTCATGTTCTTGGTATGTATGCGAAGGACTTCAAGTCGACCGACTTCATCAGGAACACCAATGTCAATTTCTCTATCAAATCTACCAAACCTTCTTAATGCTGGGTCAATGCTATTTGGATGATTTGTTGCACCAATAACAATAACATGTGCATGAGACTTCAATCCGTCCATAAGAGTCAAAAGTTGTGAAACAATCCTCCTTTCAACTTCACCATTTGTCTTCTCCCGCTTGGGTGCAATCGAATCAATCTCATCAATAAATATGATGGATGGAGCATTCTTTTCTGCTTCTTCAAATGCTTTCCTGAGATTGCTTTCACTCTCTCCGGCCAATTTGGACATAATCTCTGGACCATTAATACAAAAGAAGAAAGCTCCGGTTTCATTAGCAACAGCTCTTGCTATTAGTGTCTTACCAGAGCCAGGGGGTCCATAGAGCAAAATTCCCTTGGGTGGCTTAACACCAATCGACTTAAAAAGCTGAGGATGTCTCAGTGGAAGCTCTACAAGCTCACGGATCTGTGCCATTTGCTTCCTAACACCACCCACATCATCGTGTCCAACTTCATCCAGCCTTTCTTCATCCTCCCGTTTCACGGGTTCACCTTCACAGAAAATTTCAGTGTCTGGAGCAACCACACAATACTCCCCAGGATCAGTTTCAATGACCTTGAACTCTACACTTCTCATCCCTCCTTGGACAAGGAATAAATCTCCTTTTCTGACAGGGCGATAAGCCTCCAAGAAATAAGCTGCAAGTTATACAACAAATAATTAGTATGTTAGTATACATTTCCATCACATAAGACTTCCACAAAACTAAAATAAAAAATATTCCCCAGATATGTAAAATTCCAGCTTGAAATGCATAGAATCAGGTGGAAAGGCGATTCTACAAATAGATCAATGTGGTAAAATATCACAATCTACAAAAGGTAGTCAATAGAAATATGCATTCATAAAATAGACAGCATAAGGTCCAGCCAGCTACAACAAAAGGAGTTCCAACAAAGAAAGATAACAAGTCAACTCACTATAATCAGGACAAAAGAGAAAAGAAAAGCTTCATAATATCATATAGTCCAAGGCTTATTATGAATATCATCAACTCATGAAGCAAGGACCCAATTTTAAAGTTCAGCAATAAAGCACTTCAAAAAAATAAAACCATAATCAAAAGGTAATCTATCCTATGGAGGGAAGTCCCAGAACAAATCAGAATTTGCTACTGAAGCAGTCATAAGTCATAACAACCGAAACTATGCTAATCTCTGCAACATGAGAGCAAAGTAGGCTAGAAACTCACGTTTCAAGTAAGCATCAAACAGATTTCCAGTGACACCTTCGACAGTATCGTCAATAGGCAGAATGTGGACTCGTTTCCCATACTTAACATCATGGCACTGATGCACAGACACAACATCACCAAGACGAACCCTCAAATTGGATCTCACAACCTTGTTCATCCTGATTTTGGGCTCCTCGCAATTGTCATCAGCAAGTGCAATGCAAATAGTGTCCTTCCGTTTCTTTCCCTGCACCACAAAACAAGCATCACAAACGACAAGCCCCATGAAGACATCACATAATAACACAGCACAATGACCAAATAACCCAGCACAGAACACCAAAATGCTCACCAAACAAGTCCAAAAACAATAAAAGTTAGTTTTAAACTTCAATTCAATTCAAAATAATAAGTTTCAACATAATATACACAAGCAGAGAACTTGAAAATTGATTAAAGACAAACACACAAAGAAGATTAAAATAGGTCATCACCCAAGTCCAAAGACACTACCAAGTTTTCTTTTCTCCTTTTGATCCCAAAAACATTAGTATGTTTTAGCTAAACCCTTAAAACAGACCACAATTTCCTCACAAAATAAACGAAACCCATGTTTGGGAACTAGATTGCAAACCACCGAAAAGGTTCAAAGAAGTTACCTTGATGAGAATAGTATCGCCGCTGAAAAGTTGGAGTTTTTCCATTGTCTGTGGGTGCATGGCCACGACGGAATTATCATCGTCGACGGCTTCATCGACGACCAATCTGTTCGGCAACTTCTTGCGTTCGAGAATCGCGGTGGAGAAGTCCTTCTTCCCCGATTTCCTGCGAAAAGAAAGAAAAAGAAAACGATTTTTATTTGAATTTTTGGGGCAAACATAACCATGAAACGAAAACATTAATAAAAGAAAAAGAAGTGAGTACGAGTTGACTCACGAGTCGGATGATTCGCCCTGGTGAGACATTGGCGATTTGGTGGAATCGGAAGATCAGAAAAGTGCAGAGGAAACGGAAGAGACATAACCGAACCGGTGATCGAATCCATTGGTTTATTTGTTTAATTGGTAAATTATTGGTTAACTGGTAAAATCAGTATTACATAAAAAAAAATATGAAAAAAAAAGATAAATAAGTTCTGGTTTTTTAATTAGTGGATATTTAAATTTTTAAAATTTTAAAAATATATTTAAATTTTTAATCTTTTAAAATTTGGATATATCGATCTCTTATGTTTATTTGGATCTATTAAATCCAACAAAAAAATTAAATATAATTTTTTTGTATTGACTTAGTTGATACGGATATACATTTGAGTTATAACTCATTGGCTAAAAATATTTTTTTTTTAAATAAAGAAAGCTCAACACAATAACGTGGAGCATCTAAGAAATAGTCATAACAAAACAAAACCAAACTAGAACATAAAAAATCTCTGTCATCTCCGGCATTGCCATCAACAACTAAGGGGATCAGTACCAGTCCATTCTTTGTAGTTCAAAAACGTCTTTCTTTGTATGATCTCAACACCTGTTTCTATATTGTTGAAGATCCTGTTGTTACGTTCTAGCCAAATATTCCAGATTACTGCAAAGAACTCAGTCAGCCACATTTTCTGCTCCTGTTTTCTAGGGGTGAGTACGGATCGGTTTGGTTCGGATTCATGATAAAATTAGAATCGAACCGATCAAAATATAATTGGTTCGGTTTGGTTCGAATTTATATTTTTTTGTATATGTATCCGAACCAAACCAAACCTATTAATAACGGATTGGTTCGATTCGGGTAATTGGGTACCCGTTGACTTTGAAATTCATTAAAAAAAAAATCAAATTTTTATCTTAAAAATTCAACAAGTACAATAAACATGTAACATCAATAGAAATAATCCAAACATGTTAAACACCAAATACACTAAAAACTAAAACTCATTAAAATCCAAACATATTAATAGTGAATAATCTTTGTCTAATGGAAAAGTCATATAATATATATTTAATTAATATATGATCGGGTTCGCGGGTTGGTTCGGGTTCCGCACCCCATAACCGATACCCGAACTAATCACTAACAAAGACCATCGGTTTGGTTCGGGTTGAACCCGATTATCCATTGGTTTCAGAACCAATTTAATTGGTTCGGTTCGGATTCGGACAGATAATCGGGTACCCGCTACCCGTGCTCACCCCTACTATTTTCTGTTAGGCAAGCCAGACCAACTCTCAAACAATTCTTTAATGGTTGCTGGGACAACCCAATCTCTATCAAAAAACCTTAGCCAAGTGCACCACACCTGCCACGTAAACTCACACAAAAGAAATAAATGATGTATAACTTCCAACTCCTGTTTACATAAAACACACATAATGTCACACTGTGGAAGAACTCCTAATCTACTTAACCTCTCTTTAGTATTCGCTCTACCTACTAGCACAAACCAAGCAAAGAGCTCAATTCTTGGAGGTACCAACCTTCTCCAAAGTGAACTTGTGAAGCTATAACTCGTAATATCTTCAAAAAGAGTTTCCGACTGCAACACCTACATAAAAGAGTTAGTAGAAAAAACACATTTATTATCAAATTTTCATAGATTTTGCTACGGTATAAATAGTCATTTGATTCTACACATGTAGAATACACATGTTGATTATGTAGCCAATATTCACCAAATTCTGTCGGTTCCTATAGTTTCACCAAATTTTCAATTAGGTCCCTATACTTTTTTTCTTTTCAATTAGGTCCCTATACCATATTAAATTTTTTAATTAAGTCCTTATTAACGGTAAAAGTTAAAAAAAAAAACGTTTATGAAATATAAATTTACTAATTTACCCTCACCCCTTCTCTTCTCTTTCACCCTCACCTCCATCATCTTCTCGCCCTCCTTTTTTGTCTCCACCCTTTCTCTACCAATAAGCTCCCTTCTTTCATGGTAGAAATTGTCATACAACACAAATTCAAAACTAAATTTTTGCTAAATTTTTAGCATGATCAAAAATAGAATTTTTGTCATGACATAATCATTTAAATTACAAACAAAACACATAATCAGAACCCATAATCAGAATTTTTTAACACAATCAATTTTGTTTAACATAATCATTGAGCAGAAGTAAAACCAATTCAAAAACAGAAGTAAAAGTAGAAGTATAATCAAGCAAAAACAAAATAAAACTGAAGCAGAATGAAGCAAAAGTAAAATGAAGCAGAAGAAAAGGTAAAAGCAAAATAAAGCAGAACGGAGGCCGAATTTGAGACGGTAAACACCGATAACGGACACGAAGGAAGCAGCTCGTCGATAACATCTTCCAACAACGATGGCAGCAGCCGTGTCACCCTTCATCACTTCGCTCTTCCTCAACCCCTTTCTTACTCCTTGCAATGTGATATCTCTTTTGTGGTCTCTCTGTCGTATTGTCTTTCTCTCTCTTGAGGCGTGAAGGATAGTGAAACAAGGATTCGATGATGCTCCTGTTCGATCGACGCAACAGATCTGGGAAGGTAGAGAAGCCGAATGTGACGGTGTCGGAGGCCGTCTCAAAGGTCGACACAACAGATTTGGGAGCTTTTATTCAGTGGAAATCCTAGCATAGTTCCGAGAGTTTTTCTTCAGTGGATAATGCATGGGTTTGGACCTTCTTCATCGCCAGCATCACCGCCACTCAGCCGCATCGACACCTATGAACTTTTCCAAAGCGATGAACTTCCATCGAATGTTCTCTTTCTCCCACAGTTTCTCCAACTCCTTCTTCCCTTTAATCCCTTGTGTTTTTGGTCATTGAATCGAGTTTGGGAGGTGGAAGGAGAGGTGGTCGGGGTGGAATTGGAGAGGAAGGAGGGGTGCGGTGGAGGTGAGAGGAATGAAGGTCAGAGAGAAAGAGGCAAGAGCAGAGGAGGGAGACGGAAAGGTGGAAGAAGAGTGAATGATTAATTTTGTCTTTTTCAAAATAAAAAAGGAGACACAATTTATGAATTTAGAGAAAATGGAGGGAATATTCAATTTAGGAATAGAATATTCCGTTAAATCGAACAGTTTTGTTACGGTAGGGACCTAATTGAAAAAAAAATATTGGTTCAGAGATCTAATTAGAAAGAAAAAAAATATAGGGACCTAATTGAAAATTTGATGAAACTATAGGACCGGCAGAATAATTAAACCTTTAAATTATTAACTTAGTGATTATCTTGAGTTTGTACAAGAAGGTTGTGGGTTTAATATTCATTCACTATATATATAATTTTTAAATTTAAATATATATTATATAATATATTAGAAGTGCTGGTAAAAGAGGATAGGATATACTCTGAACTCGCATTTGATCCTACCCACAAATAAATTTTACTTCCATTATATCCTATTCGCAGCAGATCGGATAGACAACTTTACTAATCAAATTTAGTAGGGTTATGCACCTGTCGATAATGTAAATATTGTTAGCTCTAATTAAAAAGTTATATATTTTTATTTATAAAATATGACAATAAGTATATTTTTATTTTTCATATATTTTTATTTCTCCAAAATAAATAGTTTAGTGTATATTTTTTGTCTAGAATTTGATAATAAGTATATCATTTATGTAGAATATATTTGTTTTAAAGAGCTTACATTTCGTTATCATTAGCAAAGGTAAAAAGAACTAATAATTTTTATTTGTAGGTATTTATTAGCGATAAATGGTATAATGAAATTTATTTAAAATTTTATAACTTTTCTAAAAGAATCTTTGTATTTTTATACATAAATAACTCTCCGTTTTTAATTGTAATCACTAGCAAATTTAAATATTTAATAAATCTCATTAGACATAAATTAAAAAAATATGTGGGGCCTACTAATTATATAATTGCAAAACTCCAATTGCATGGGTCTTATACTGACGCTGCTACTCTATTATTATCATGCATTGATATGCTATTTTCGCTGTGGTTTCTATATGTGTTGAAAGAATCTTCCTTCTACATGGTAGCACAACCCAATTTTTATACAACATTATTTTCTTTGGCTAAAAATATAAAATAGTTAAAATTTTAAAATTAAAATTTAAAATAAATATACTCACTAATATTTTAATATGTAAATATAAATATTAAAATATTTAATACTTATTTTAATAATTATATAAATTCTAAAGAATATTAAATAAAAAAAAGTGAGTATAAAATTAAAATTAAATTAAATAAATATAAAATAATTTAATTATATACGTATAGAATATATATATATATATATATATATATATATATATATATATATATATATATAAAATAATAATTAGCACATAAATTGATAAGAAAGCAACCAGCCTAATGACGTGGTATGTTGATGTGTAGGTGGAGAATATGAGTTTAAATTTATAATCATGCTTTTGAATATTTTTTAATATTTATAGAACCCTTAAATATGTGTGTAAATGTGTAGTGTGCGTAAATTTGTAATATCTAAAATTGGCCGTTATCCAATCCATCTTACCAAAAGAAAAACTTATATAATAGCTTAACTATTATTAATCTTGAACTTAACATATTAGACTCTTTTACAAAAACTGGTAGCTAACAACCAATATAACTAACTTTTCTTCTTGATTTTCTTTAAAACTGTGACATCCTATAGGCTATAGGTGTCTCCTCAAACTTAAGTTGTTTCTTGAAACTACTCTAAATTTGCTCCTTAATTTGTCAAATGTGGTTGCTGTAGGGAATTTTGTTAAGATATTAGTAATTTATTCATAATGAGGTATATGAACAACATGTAATGCTCGACTTGCTATCTTATCTCAAATTTAATATCAAGTTGAAAGTGTTTTGTCTTGTCATGCAACGCTCGATTAGCAGTGAGTAATACAATGCTCATATGGTCATAAAATATATGCTTATTGTTAATTGTTTTCTACAAGACCAAAAAATTAAATCAGTGCCTAAGAAGATGCAGAATCCTGAAATTGATTTTTGATCCTCTAAATCTGAGATCCAATCAGAATCAACAAACCCATGAAGCCTATCGTCAATATACTTGTAGAGAGTTAATCCATCTCTTTTTTTCCTTGTAAGTATCATAATATTCTTTTCACAGTAGTGTGCTAACAAGAGACAATGTATAAATTAGCTAACCTTGCTAACTGCAAAAGACAAATCCAGTCGATATTGTAGAGTACAACCCACTACTTATAGAGTTTAGGGTCCTCAAATGTTTCAAAGACAAAAGACAATAATTGTAATGATGATATCATTAGTGACTTAGTGTTGGCATTGAACTTGGCTCTACCATACCAAAATTTGAGAGTAAATCATTTATATTTTGTTTGGGATAAGTGTAATTGTCCTTGTTTTTGTCATTGAACTTCAATTCCCAAGAAATAACTAAGTTGCCCAAGATCTTTCAATAAGAAAATAGTATCCAATTTTTTAATAATAGAACTTGTTCAAATTATTTATATTTTATTTGTGGTGTTTTTTTATAATTGAGTCTAAATTACTACTTATTTAAATATGAAGTAAATTCGGTTTATTATTTCATTTATTTGAGGTTTATTTGAATCCGAAAATGGATTAGATATGTTCTTCTTGATGAATGAGCTTTTTTACTGCTAATTCAAATATGAAGTAAATTCAGTTCATTATTGGACTCTTTTCTGTTTATTACAGCTGCCCTCTAAAACCCTACACCAGGCCTGCAAAAAATCTTCCACAAGGCAAACAGAGCAAGAACCTCCACTAAATGTGTAAGTTTTAATTAATATCCTTTTTATTAGTTTTGATGTTATATCATAATGTTTTTGGATTATTACTTAAAACTTTTCTCTATTGTCTTGCAGTTCTTCCCATCTTTGGTATTGGAAAGATGATGCACATTCCTTCAGCCTTGGCATAAGTCCCCCAACCTCTCAACCAAGTCTCCCAAACTCTCAACCAACTGTAACACAATTAGAAATGTTGGCAGACGCGGTGATGGACGCTGGGGTGGCAGTAGCATTACAATTTGTTGAGGGAACCAGTGTGGAGCTAAGTTTGAGCACCCTTGAAGGGTACAAGACTCCAGAGAAAGAAAAAGAAATAACAGAGGAGCTGATGGAGAAGTGTTATCATTGGATGACACAATTAAAGATTTACAAAGATACAACCAATGAGTATGAAACGATATTCACGTTGGACCATGAACCGCATTTAGAGGGGGCTAGATTCCACTTCATGTCTCTCACACCCGGACAAGATGTAGAAAATACGGTAAATTCTTCGCCTATTACATTAACATTAATGATTTTTCTAAAAACTTTTATACCCATATATCTAATAAATTTCCTTCCTATAGGTAGTCAATGCAATGTGTATGCTTCTCAACAACAAAAAATGTCAACGATTTGAGGAAGAAATATACTGCGTGCCGATGGATAATGTGGTAAACTAAATTTTTTATTCCTTAAGTAATTTATTGGTTCTGATAAATAATTCGGTTCATCTGTTAATTTAGTTTTTCGTTTGTGAATTGAGTTAGGTTCACATCATACTACTGCTAAGTATTCACAAAATCTATTATTCCTTAAGAAATTTGGTTCATCTGTTTGTTTAATTGAGTTCTTTTGCATGCAAAAATGAATTGAAATATATTTTTTTGCTGATTGAATGTATGTGGCTGCTAGTTCAACTCTGAAGTAATTCGGTTTATTTGTGATTTAACTAAGGTTCATTTTGCAGAGTTTAATGTTGGGACTCCATAATGAAGACTACATTGATCCAAACACTAAGAAGGCCTACCAGATCACTCAATATAGGACTACCTCCCTTTTTTTTTTACAAAAGAAAACTAGCATCGCATCCATTTGTAAGTTATGATTTCTAAAACTTCTTTGACAATTCTGTCGCTTGCTATCATTTAGACTGAAATATTCTATCATTTTTCAAAACACCAGCTGTTTGTACCGGTTTGCCATGGAGGACATTGATAGTTGTGGATTGCCGATGTTAAGAAGAAGGCCTTCTATGTGCTTGACGCCGTCAAGAAAAATAAAAAAGATATACCTCAATCAAGAATAATTTTGAACAAATTTGTTGTAAGTTATTTACATAATACATATTTTTGTTGTAAATTATCTCTTATTTCTAGTCATTATCAATCACTCCTTGTGCCTGATTTTATTTTTTGCATCCTTTTTAGGGCTTAATAGTATCCTAGATGGGGGTCTATGCTGTGGCAGAACCTTTAATGTAAGATGGAGAGGGCGTGGAAGTACCGTATATTACGATCAGCGGTCAACGAACAAAGTAAAATCTTTCTTTGCTATAATGCTATTATTAATATGTTTTATTGTGTCATCTATTAATCATATTTTACTTTCTTATTTCTTTCTTAGTTATAATTGCGGGATATACATGATGAAATGGCTAAAAACAATTGATCCTGAAAAGATCAAAAAAAGAGAAGTATCAATGTAAAAACTAAAAACAAGTAAGTAATTTCTAAATTAATAAAATTCGGTTCATTTCTTATTTCAGTTGGGTTCAAATTAAGTAATTTCTTTCAATTGAATTGTAGAAAGAAATTGATGCCTTCAGGCAGGAGTGTGGTCCAACTATTCTATTGCACAAGATAAATAAATTGAGAGACAAAACCATTGAGGCATCTGAAGCCATAAGACTTCCAAAGCCATCCATTGTCCTCTCAAGCCCTTTTTGTAAATTCACATATGGGGATATAGAAAGTAAATAGGTTATAATTTTTTTGACTTGGTGTAAGTAATTGTAATTAACACTAATTTGTTTAACTCGTTGTGAAAAAGTAAACACTTCTTCTTTAATGTATATATGTTAATGTTAATGTAAATGTTAATGTATATATTTATTAGAACTGTCTAGACTACTGTTTTAAATGAATCTAGGTTCACAGTGGATGGATTCAATGTATTTATCAAATATCAGGACCCCCAAAAATACAAATGAACCGAAATTAATTCATTGAATAAACCGAAAAAAGTATATATCACTATTCAATTTTAAAATACCTAAACTATTTAACATAACACAATTGTAGAAAGCTAATTTGAAAAATAAAAAAGTGACTATTCAATAAAACATAACATGAATCGAAATTAACCCTCCTGGAACTCAAATGAACCGAAATTTGATCATACATGAATCGAAATTTATATTAATAAAAACTAAAACTTCTATAATCCTCTTTGGGATAATTCATATCCCGTGCATCATAAAGGCTGGAGTTTGACTAAATCATTGATCCACTATCTAAAAGTTTCAACTGCAAAAAAGAAAATAAATAATATATCAGTAAAATGCACAAACAAATTTTTTTCTAATCAAAAGCAAATCAATGTTACCTCGCTTAGAGTTGGCTTTTTTTTTTCTTTGTTGCATTTGAGATCTTTTTTTTCCATATTTGATCCCAATCTGTTCTTGGGACAGCCTCTTATTCTAACACGTGTGGGCCTTTGAAGGTTGTTAACATCACTCAACCTGGCATCTTCGTGAGATAACAAACTTTTACCTTTACTTTTTGCTTGATATTCTTGTATCTCGGCCATGACATTATCAAAAGCCCGGTGCAGAATCCCAGTCAGCTCATCGGATTCTGACGCAAATTTGTAAATATTGTGCGACTGACACACCAAATCGTCGAATCTCTTGCTTCTAGGCTCCAATAGAGGCTCGTCTTGGCTGCTCTTGATATGTGTGTGTCTCCTTTTTATGTTCTTACTCCAACGTTCTAATATATTTCGGTGCCACTTTATCTGCTCTCTGCTTGCTAGACAATTATCGTATTGCTTCACAAATTGAATCAAAGGAGCTATTGCATGTGATAAACTTGTTGAAAATGCATATATGCTCTCGTTCCTTTTGTGTGCTTCTCATCCCAATCCAAAAGTGGTGATCCAGATAAACTGAAATTCATAAATGGTGATCTTCAAATAGCTTTGCAGAATGAACCAAAAACATACGCACAGATAAACCGAAACTTATATACATTTTCACCAAAAAAGTAACATCATCAAATAATTCGAATTAAAACCTCGGTTACCTGAAAGCCACTTATTGCCTCCAGCAACGTACTTTGTGACAAAGTCATTCCAATTTCTATCAAATGTGTCTTTTGTAAACGAGTTCCAAACGACATGGCTCATCTCTTGTGTCGATTTCTTCGTGTCACTTGTAGCCGTTTAATTTGCTTATAACCTTCTTCATGATGTGCCAAATGCACCACCGATGAATTGTTGTTGGCATACAGGTCTCAATAGCTCTTTGCATCGATGCGCATTGATCGGTAAGAATTCCTTTTGGTGTCTTCCCTCCCATGCAACGAAGCTGGCATTTGAATAGCTATTTGAATGATTGGATGTCCTCATTTTTCATCAAAGTGCATCCGAGAAGTGTCGACTGACCGTGGTGATTCATGCCCACAAAAAAACCAAAAATCAGATTGTACTTGCATAAATGGACACTCTCACACAGTTATGAACCAAAATGTGTAGGCTCTGTGAACCTAAAACTATATCCAAATGAATCGAATACCTGTTTGTGTTGTAAGTGGTGTCAAACGAAACAACATCTCCAAAATACTCATATGTAGCCCTACTCCTTGCATCGGCCCAAAATGCATTTTTGATGGAGTGATCACCTTCAAGGTTAAGCTCGAAAAAGAAATTTTGATTCTTCTCTTCATTCTTAATAAGTACTTTCCAAATTCTTTGGCATCGTGTTATTCGGAAATATTCCATACTTCCCTTGTGATGTAATTTCTCAAGTCTTTTTTTTATAAAACTTAGTTTCTGATGACTGCCCGATGCTGCTACGAATGACTGATATGTTTTACTCGGTCTGATTCTAGCTTCCTCGTTGTTTTCAATGGTGCGACGCACAAACATGCTTATCTCCATGTGTTGTTTTAGCATCTCTGCTCGATCTGGACAACAAGTGTGTGAATGATTCAGAGCAACTTTAAAAATTATCCAAAGACCGACGTCCTTCAATATATGTATATAAATCCTGGCTGAACAGTTTATTCTAGTTGAGGGGTTTGTCTTCAGACTTGAAGATATCTTGGGTTTCCACTTTCCCTCTCTACTACATGTAATTAGTTGATTCTTAATCTCATATTTCTTTCGAGTCGTGTTCCTTAGTTTGGTAGAAAACCAGCAAGTTTGGAATAATCTCTGTAGAACTTTTCAACTTCTTCTAGTGTCTTGAAAGTGATCCCAACCTTTGGCACAAATTGTTCATCCACAACGCACATGGACTGTAAAATAAACCGAAAATAGTATCAATACGAAACCATTATATAATACTAAATGAATCGAACATTGTCCATTATATAAATTCAAATTCGAACACTTGCGTCTAGAATGAACCGAAAATATAATCAAAGTGAAACCACTGTATAATACTAAATGAACCAACATTATCATTATATAAATTCAAATTTAGAACATCTACGTCTAGAATGAATCGAGAAATACTATCAAAGCGAAACCAATGTACAATACTAAATGAACCGAACATTGTCATTATATAAATTCAAATTTAAAACACCTGCGTCTGGAATTTAGCGATTGCATTCCATTCAATTCAATTTAAAATTGAATAATCCAAACCTCATTTGCTTGATTCGATTCAGAAGAATAATTCAAATCGCTCTCATTCAACTGATTTGAAGTTGAATCATTCATTGTTTTGATACGC
Source organism: Arachis ipaensis (assembly GCF_059453495.1). Taxonomy (NCBI): domain Eukaryota; kingdom Viridiplantae; phylum Streptophyta; class Magnoliopsida; order Fabales; family Fabaceae; genus Arachis; species Arachis ipaensis. Next base: position 29,312,852 of record NC_142438.1, on the reverse strand, counting down.
TATTGAAATCTGAAAACGAAGAAGATAAATGCAATGCAGATCAAAGAAAGAAAATGAAGAATAGAAAGAAGATAAATGCAGATCAAAAAAGAAAACGAAGAAGTACGACAAAAGTAAAGAAGAACGATGAGAACTTTACGTTAAAAAAGACAAATTCTATGTTAAGATAGAAGAACGAAGAGAAAATTTACTTTAAGAAAGAGAAGCTCTAGGTTAAAAAAGAAACTTTACGTTAATAGAAGGTTGGAGACGCGTGAATAAAAAACAACTTCATTAACTTGGTTAGGAAAATTGTATGGATACAAAACATTATTGAAAAAAAAAAAGTGGCCGGTTAGTTTGGGTTGGGATGTGGTAGCGGACTAAAATCTGGGAATTACCAAAAGGTGATGTAATTTCATTTTTTATTTTAGAAAAAAGGATAAATAGATTTTTAATTTTTTGCTTCGTGGACATTTTCGTCCTTGACTATTGAAAAATACTTTTAAGTCTCTAACCTTCATAAAACTTGGACGGATCAGTCCCTGACGGAGGCAAAATTTAAAAGTATTTTTCAATGATCAGAGACAAAAATGTCCACAGAACAAAAAATTAGAGACCTATTTGTCCTTTTCTCTTTGTTTTATTTGGCAAGTTACGTCATATCTCCATACATTCATATAATATGCAATAATACAAACATGGGGTGAAAGGGAATAATCTATCAGATGATACAGCAAGATAACAGAGGGACGCAAGACCAATAAGAAGAAGAAATGTACGTCATATCCTGCGCCACCTCTTCTTATCCTGCGCTTCCTATTCGAGCTTCAGCGGCAACCAATGGCGTTCTTTCTGCCTCTCGGGTTTCACTTCCTGTCACTCATAGTGCCGTTGCCAAACCTTTTGTCCCCGAGGTACTGCTATCACTACTGCTACTACTCTCTCTCAAGTACAGAACATCACTTCTTTCACCGTTTTTTATTATTATTACATAAGAATTTTTACCCTTTTCAAACCTAGAATCTCACTATACCGTCTTGTTGGTTGTAAACTGGAAAGCATTGAACCGTGTGGAATATGGCAGCAAGTTATTTAGAATTTTAGATTAATTTGTACGGACTGTAAAGCAATCTTACAGCCAATAGAAATTTTGGACGATGAGAAATCATGGTTGGTAGTTATTTAATTTGATTTGGTAGTTCTTTGAATTTTTAGTCCTGAAAATTTTAACCGGAATCAATTTAGTCCTGAGGTTTAAAATGAATTGGTTTGGTTCCCCAAATTTAAAACACAAGTGTTTTGGTCCCCTCACTATTTTGGTATTGACGTTGTTACTTTGGTGCTTCTGTGGACTGTAACGGAGTTCAATATAGGACTGAGAAAATTGAAGTCTTAGGACAGATGATTTTGGTAGGAAACCTCTGTGAGCTCTCCCACTAACAATAATCATCACTAAATATATGTTTACTTTTTTTAATTGAGTGGAACATGAGTTAACATGACATCGTGTTTCTTTTATTATAGAGAACAATGAATTAAATATGTGTTTTTTTTTTACATTATAAAATTGCTTTAAGTGGTCTTTTTCCCTCTTTCAGCAGTAGGGGAAGGGTTAGGGTTTAGGGCTTACACGACAAAGTTGATGCTAAATGTAAAATTTTTCAGTGATTTGTGCAGAACTCCCCGACCTAGTAGGACAAGAATCTGCCATTGTTCATTTTTGTTGCAAAACCAATTGCTTAAATCATGATCAAGCAGTTTTAATCCTGAATAGGTCTTTTTGGTGAATTCTAATGTATGTGGAGATTGCTGTCCATTTTCATGCTTAGTAAACTTATAGATTGTGCAGGTACTGTAATGGATTTTTTTGTGCAGTGCAGGTTGTGGAAGCAGTGGATGCCTTGCATTCGGAGTTCAGGGCTGTGGATTATTTGGTTGCATTCAATAGCACCCGTGTACTAAAGGCATTCCAGAATGCTCGACTTGGATCTCATGTAACAATCACTTATACTTCAATAAGCAGTTTTTGCATATGTTGTTTTATCATTTGTAATCATCTGATATTAGTTCAAAAACAAAAGTTCATCTGATGTTGTAATAATGTAGGGATAACTATTTTCTGTATTTTGGGATCTAATTGATTGTTATCACACCTACTTCTATCAGCACTTTGGTGGTTGCACTGGTTATGGCCATGATGAAGCTGGGGGGCGAGAGGCTCTTGACCAGGCCTTTGCTGAAATTTTTGGGGCTGAATCTGCTATTGTGCGATCACAGGTTCTGTTTTCTCTGTGTTAAATACAATTAGTTCTTACTTTGTACTTTTTAAAAATTTTGAAGTTACACTGTTTTCATATGAACAGTTCTTCTCAGGTACTCATGCTATCACATGTGCTTTATTTGCTCTCCTAAGGCCTGGGGATGAGGTAACATTTTTCATCTTTCTTTGACTTATTCATAGTCTTATAGAGTGCTCTATTGAATTTGTTCTTGGAGTGTGCTTTAAACTAATATAGCTGTCAGTTATTGGCAGTTGCCGGCGCACCATATGATACTCTAGAGGAAGTAATTGGGAAAAGGGACTCTGGTGGACTAGGTTCCCTCCAAGATTTTGGGGTGAAGTACAGAGAAGTTCCAGTACGCAGATAGATTGTTATTTCCAATTCTTGTTTTCAACTCATCAGCCTTCTTTTTGACACTTCGCCGACATTTTTCCAATAGCTTGCTGAGGATGGTGGACTTGACTGGAATGCATTGACAGTTTCTGTCAAGCCCGGAACAAAATGTGCACTCATACAGAGGTCATGTGGTTATTCATGGCGTCAGAGTTTGAGTGTTAACGACATAGGAAGGGCAATAAAAATAATCAAAGTAAGGTTCTAAATTTTGGATTTATGGTCTTTGATTCTTATTATTTAATTTTATTTGTTTCTTAAAATAGGATATGTTATTAGGTAAGAATTGAAGTGACAAGAGGATAAGGTAGTCCTACACAATATATTGGGTTGCCAAAGGAGAAGTGGAAAACAAAAAATAAAATAAAACTTACCATAGAACTCCGTGATGGACATTATCGTGTTTATCTTGTCTATAATCTAAATATAAAAAGTCATGATCATCTTTGTTGCATAAAATACACCCATCTTAGTGCCTGCCAAAAAAGAATCTTGTCCAGAATCTTATATGAACTTTGAATATTGAATTATAGGCACTATTTTTATCATCATTGATTTTTTCTTTGCTTAGTTTGAATTATACCTTATGCTTGCTTGTCAACCATCCTATGTCCTAACTGGTGCATGTTAAAACTTGAAATGCTCACGTGTTTGTATCAAATCATTTTTGGTTTACTGTGGCTAAAATTCGAGAATGATAGAACTATAGTTGAGTTATACCATGCTGTTTTCGAGTTTCTTTGTTTTTGTTATGTATGTTTGGATTGAGTTATTTTGCATTCAAAGGACAAAGGATCTTATTATCAAAAGCTCTGGGTTGTTCCAATTCAAGCTACTAACACAAACATGAATTGTTCCTGTTAACCAACTCAAACAGAAATCATTAAATATCTTCTTTTTCCAAACATATGCAGCAGAGCACTTTAAGCAGACTGCTATTGAATCTTTGCCCTTTTACCTAAGCTTATTTCTTCCATCCACAACTTCTGTAAATTTTCTTGTTCACATGGGTGATCTATTTTTTAATGTTGAGATGCAGGGCTGAGTTAGATACCAAAGAAGCATGTTAGGATCTTAACATAGAAGATATTATCTCAGTAGATGATTAATGATTAATCTATGTGCTTCTACTATGACTTTGTCATAATCTCTCGTCAAATTTATATGTGCAGAACCTGCCTTCTCAGTTGAGGTGTAAAGCAAGAGAGCAAAGTGACATTAATAGTTTTATGAGTGTATAGTAGAAGATAGAGTAATAGAATAGTTAGGCCTCTAAAGAAATTTATGATGGTCTTATAGTTCTTAAGAGAAAAATAAAGTCCAAGTGCTTAAGGAATTTTGCAATGGATTTATAGGTCCTTAAGGAAAAAAGGTACCAAGTAAGTTTTTGAAGAATTGTAGCGCTAAGCATGTTTCATTCTTTTCTTAGTCTCCCTTACCGATGACAAGTCCAGCGTTGCAATTTTTGAAGAAGTTGGAATCCCCCCCCCCCCCCCTTTCACTCTCTCTTTAGGATTCTTAGGGATCTATAAGTCCTTCTAAAGATGTTTCAGGTACCTAGTCGTATTACTCTAGAAGATATTACTTGGATGGTTGCTCATGTAAACTCTTTCCCCGTTGTATTTTTTATTCATGATATGATGTGCCTTCAACATATATGTACAGATGCAAAACCCTGGATGCTTAGTCATGGTGGACAACTGCTACGGAGAATTTGTTGAGAGCATTGAACCTCCCATGGTGGTATGTGATAATTTGACATATTTCCTGGTGCTTTACTCCTAGCACTATGATGTGTTGCTGTATTACATTGTACATTCATGAGCAGGGTGCGGATTTGATTGCTGGCAGTTTGATAAAGAATCCTGGTGGAACAATTGCACCATGTGGTGGATATGTTGCTGGGAAAAGGAAATGGGTTGAAGCAGCTGCTGCGCGGCTTTCTGCTCCTGGGCTTGGGGTGGATTGTGGTTCAACCCCTGGTGATATCATGCGAGCCTTTTTCCAAGGATTGTTTCTTTCTCCCCAGATGGTCGGGGAAGCAATCAAGGTACTCAATTCTTCGATTTAGGAGAGATTGTGTTTGTCTTGCTTTTAGTTGGTACTGAGGATTTTTCCATGTAAAGGGTTCCTTACTGATTGCTGAAGTGTTAGCATCTAAAGGCTATAAAGTGCAACCACTCCCTCGTGTACCTCGCCATGATACAGTTCAGGTTTTGCTATTGACTCTGTTGTATTTTCCCTTTAAATGAAATATTGTTGTGTGTGTGTACATGTGGAAATAGATCCACCTACTCTGTTTATTTTTTTATTAACATTGAAATATTGAATATTATCAATCATTCAACTGTTAAATCATGTGATTTGGCTTAGCTATCAAGCATATTAAATTTAGAAAAATAAATAAATAAACAAAAATAAATAAAAGATGGACATAGTCTATGATTGCCTACATTCTCAAAAAAGCATATTTGTGAAAATAAAGTTGGACTATCAGATTGATTTTGTATATGATATGAAATTTTATAGTTTCAATCGGTTTAGTAGAAAGAAACTTTCAATTCAACAATTAGAATAATGAAATTCAATGTCCATAAAATTTATGCTCAGATTAAGTAATGCCAAGATTTACAACGCTACAGTAAGTAAATCCCACTCTTAATCCAACAGGAAGTAAATCATATAAAATTATGATATACACTTGTCACATTTCATCCCTTTCAAAATATAAGTTGATCTTGGATGAATATTGAATTTAATCTCCATTGTTAATAGGCTGTACAGCTTCGAAGTCGTGAGCATCTCCTTGCTTTCTGCGAGGCTGTTCAGAGAAGCTCTCCTGTTGGTTCGTATACCAAACCAGTTGCTGGTACCACTCCTGGATATGCATCAGAGGTGAGATAAGATTTTCTCCATGTTTTCTTGCACAAATATTTTATGTTTTTGACCTAGGAATGAATAATCTCGATTTAATTTTTAAATTGGCAAGATCAAGTTTGATCTCATACAATACGATCTTTAGGTGAGACTCAAACAAGACATATGATACCGAAAATTGCATAGCCAGATATCACACTTGATCTTGTTAAGTGAAAGATCGAACCAAGAAGCAAGAGGATTCATTTGCTTTGTTCGTTTTCACATGCTTATTTGTCTATCCCAAAAGATACCAAGTAACTCTTTTTGTATCAAACTCAGGTAATATTTGCCGATGGAACCTTTATTGATGGGAGCACCAGTGAACTTTCATGTGATGGACCTCTTAGAGAACCATTTGCCGTATTTTGCCAAGTAATCATACATTGAGTTGCTATGGGAGTTATCTTCTTGACACTAACTTATGATCTTAATTTTGTTTGCCAAAAATGCAGGGTGGCACCCATTGGACTCAGTGGGGATTAGTCCTTGGAGAAGTTTTGAAATCTTTATGATGGAGTATAATTCTCACTTAAGTATAGCTTATACAACATATTGTTATGGCATTCAGAGGATTACATGATTCATATTGCTACCATGACACTGAACAGGAATTAATTCTGTATAACGATCTTTGGATTTTACTGCTCGAGAATTTCAAACGAAACTTTTAAGAGTTCTGGTTCAGCAGCAATATGGCATATACGTTCCACTGTTCCAGTATTGTCTTATGCCACTGAAAGAAAATATGTTCTAGAAGGTTGATTGTTGCTCCATAATTAAAGGATTTAGAATTTAAAATTTTTATACATAGAACTCTTGGATCGGAGTTTGATTCTTTGTACCTTTGCTCAATCTATGTCAATTTTGACAAGAATTGTGGAAGTTCAAATATTATGTTCTCAATCCCATGTGATGATTAGTAGTTTAGCATTCCTAAAACAAAAACTTATACTATCGGACATCTTTGCTCTGGAATGCTATAAAACCATAGTACTATAACAATTGTTTCTTAATGCCAACTCTAGAGCCGTTACAAAACATGGCAATAACAACATATATGAGCCATGTCAATTAAAGGTAAGAGGCCAATGATTGCAAGAAGCAACGTGATATATATTAATATCGAGCCAAAGCTTAACTAAAAAGAGCTAAATGCTCACTGGTCATGCATTACATGCCATTGCCAAACTGCTTATATATTACTATACAAACTTATAAACAAGCCTTTCCTTCATGTCTTGGTCTTCCAATGTGATTATTTATCGAGAGACAAAAGAAAAAGCAAGAAAAGCAAAGCAAACAGGGTTAGTTGCTTCAAAAAAGGCCTAAGATATAAATATAAATTATTTGGGCACAATATATCAAGCTAAATTAAAATGCTTGAAGGCTTCATCAAGCTCACATTGAAGATAATGAAACTGATTCTACAAAATCTAACCATGATTAGTTGAAAATTTTTCACAAAGACAGCCCAGCAAAAAGTAGCTCCAGCTCCTCCTCTTGTGTTACTGTTCTCTGAGGTAACAGGGTAAATACAATTAATCACTTGTTAAAAATCAAATACATTATGAAACTTAACAGGTTGTTAATAGTGAGTCATACAATAAAACTACAGAGTAGATAAACAGGAACTGAACCAGTCTACCTGCATCGTCATAAGTTGCAGAATTTTATTAAGAACCCTCCGACGATGAACAACATAGGTACTGTTTGCAGGCAGTTGGCTCATCTTCTTCATTTCTTCATCAACTGCAGCCTGTTTTTTCTCGCACCATGTTGATTTATGTTGTTCAGGCCGGCCAATATCTTCAATATCCATTTGATCAAGGGTATTGCCACCCTCTTTATGATCAACCATATCCATGTTTCTTCCAAAATTACCAAATATCAATAAAAACAAATTCTTCAAGCAAACAAATGGAAAGCAGAATCTGAAAGGGCGCGATACAAGTATATATAACCTTCTAAATTACAACATCTAAACACAATAATCTCCAAATACTAGCAAGAAAATATCTAGTATTCCAAAACTTAACAAGCAAACACACAGCAAAATGTGTTCCAAAAATGTTTCAGGGTCTCAATACAACCTCAGAACATAAATTAATTGAGAACTAAAAGCCAGAGATAACATTCCAGATTTCCAGTGGTCCATGAAACGAAAGCAACTACTTTCAAAAGTTACAAACTGAAAAGCCTAGTCAACATGTATTTTGTATCAACCAAATCTAACCAAGGGTCATTTGCAAACCATTTGCCATATGATAGAAATTTTTATTTAAAAAAAGCTATTTTCTAATAGCAAAATGACAATTTTATTCCGATTTGCAACTGCACCCCCATAAATTAAAAGAATCAAAAGATGAGGACCCAAGCAGCAGCAGAATATTAAGATTAAGAGAAAAAGAAAAATTGGTCCTTGACTTTTTAATTCAAAGACAAATAAATCCATGATAAATTGAAAATACAAAAATGCCCTCACTTTCTAAAACGTGAGATATTTAAATCCCTCTATCCAGAATATATGAAGACAAATAAGTCTTTGGAGAGACTTAGATGTCTTGTGTTTTAGAAGGTGAAGGTCATTTATGTATTTTTAGTCAATGACTTATTTGTCTTTCAAGTTAGAAAGTCAGGACCTATTCATCGTTTTCTCTAACATTAATATCCTTTGGCAAGGTGAATGCTTCAAGTTGAATAAGAGAGTAAGATGAAATTATACCAACTGGCTCAACAGCTATATTGAAATTTCAAAGCAATACAAACTTCAAGAGCAGTCTATAGAGCCAATGTAGAAGTAAACAAGATCAAATTCAAACTAAACACTTGTATTAATTTGAAGAGCTTAGCTTTCAGCAAATGACAGGTTACGACTAAACTAAGGTTTTTCAACCATAGCAAAGGCCTTGAACAAACTTCAAGTGAATTAAAACTTTAAATCCTTAAATGATTCAGTCTTTATACTCCATCTATCATTCTCCCTATATATTATATTTCAATTAACTTAAAACGTGAAAATTACAATACAATTTTCGCACAATTGAGTCCAACAGGTAAACCCATGAAGTAAAAATACCGACAGAAACAGAGTGAACCAGTGAATAAGTAACCAACCTATTAGACTACGCATTTTTCTTTGTTTAAATTAAATTAAATATAGGAAAAAAAAGAAGTAAAGAAATGTTGAAACCCTAACAACAGAAGAAATAGGAAACTTACAAGGAGAAACAGAGAAGACGAATGATGCTATCTGTGTCGCTGAATCTCGAAGCCTTTCCTTGGTGGATGCTCTTTTTCTTGGATTCTCACCGTTAGAAAGAAGATGATTCGCAGATTAAACCACGTTGCGTGCCGCAATACATTTACTGGGTATCAAGTATTAGAATTTTTTGAAAGGTTAACCACAAAAAACACCCCGAATTATTTAAACGCCAATAAAAATACACCGAATTTTACTATAGATAAAAATGCTTTTAAATAATTTAAAAACACAATAATAATATTCAACAGTAAATATATATTTTTAAAAAATATCTTAAAGATTAAATTTTGATGTAATTTTTTGCAAGCATGATTATAAAAATAATATATTATTATACATAAAAATTGATAATTTTTTGTTAAGTATATAATTTTTTAATAATTGTTTTTGTTAACAATTACTAATATTTTTAAAAAATTACAAAATAATATATACTTAACAAAAAATTACCAAATTTTAAGAATAATAATATCTCATTTTTTTAATTATACTTGTAAAAAATTACATCCAAATTCAATCTTTAATGTATTTTTTGAGAAATACATATTTAATATTAGTTTTTTTATAAGATTATCTAACATTAAATATGTATTTCTCAAAAAATATATTAGAGATTGAATTTTGATACAATTTTTTGCAAGCATGATTAAAGAAATGAGATATTAATATCCTTAAAATTTGGTGATTTTTCGTTGAATATATTTTTTTTTGTAATTTTTTTGTTAACAACTAATAATACTTTTAAAAAATCACAAAAAAATATATACTTAGAAAAAAATTATCAAATTTTAAGAATAATAATATCTCATTTTTTTAATTATTCTTGTAAAAAATCACATCAAAATTCAATCTATAAGGTATTTTTTGAAAATATATATTTACTGTTGGGTATTGTTGTTATGTCTTTAAATTATTTAAAGGTATTTTTGTCGATAGTAAAATTCGGGTGCATTTCTGTCAGCGTTTGAATAATTCGGGAGTGTTTTTGGTGGTTAACCTTTTTTTAAATAATTTCTATTCCATTAAGATTTCTAAATTTTTTTCATTAACTCCATTTAGGATAATGATTAGGGTATGGTAAGGTTTGAAACTAATTCTAACTTTTTATGTGGGTTAAAATTTGGAGTAAATGTCATTTTCGGTCTCTAATTATTTGCTCGATGAACTTTCCACCTCTTAAGAAATCTAAAAACTTCCCTATCTATTTTTATATATGTACGTTTGAGTCCCTATCTACTTTGAGTAAATGTCATTTTCGGTCCCTAACTAGGGACTGGAACCTACATATATCAAAGTAGATAGGGACCGATTTGAGTTTTTAGATTTCTTAGGGGGTGAAAAGTCCATCGGGCAAATGGTTAAGGACCGAAAAATGCATTTACTCTAAAATTTTTATATAAATTCAACTCTATCTTATCTACAGATTCTCAATTCTAATTTTACTTGTTCTTAACCGACGGGTACTCGACCTACCGCGGAGTACGAAAAGATACAATATTATTATATAACTTGATAATAATTTAGAATAGAACTAATTTTTATGTAAAAAAAATTTAAGTTATCAATTAATGGTCTTTTTTTAATAACTAAAGATTTTTTACATATAGTAAGAAGTCTTTGATTCAATATCCACTTAAAACATATTTTTATATAAACATCTAACATATATATATATATATATATATATAAGTCTTTGATTCAATATCCACTTAAAACATATTTTTATATAAACATCTAACATATATATATATATATATATATATATATATATATATATATATATATATATAGGGTACGGGTTGGTCGGGACTCAACCCGTACCCTACCCAACCCATATAAAAATCCTATCCGCACCCTACCCGACTGATTAGATACCATGAGTAGATAGAGTGTATATTGCCACCCCTAACTCTATTTTTTATTTATAGATCACATTACATGTGGTAGATTTTTAAATCAATACTTTACTGTTAAACTTTGAAATATAAACACAAACTATAATAAATAAAAATAAACTATTAAAATAGGTAGAAATTCAGGTGCAATCAACTTTAATTAAAAGTCGTTAGATGAAAATTTAGTCAAATCAGTCAAATCATTTAATGTTTCTCAACTATCAACTTCACGTGAAATTGACTGCACGTAAGTTTTCACCATTAAATAATATCTGAAAATTTATAACATCAACAAAAATAATTTTAAAAAAATACAAATTAACAAATGAACCTTCAAAAAATTTAAGAGGCTACCAAAATAAAAATGATATATTTTATAAACGATACATGCTTTTTATATTTAACAAATAAGTTAATTTTAAATTTTTTATTTTTATTAATTTTTTTCGTTCACCAAAAAAAAAGATATTACAAAAAAAAATTCATTTAACATAAAGCCATCGAATTTTAAGAATTAAAAATTATATTTTACTAATTATACTTGCAATAAATTACATCAAACAATTGATACTATTAAAGTAGGTGAAAATACAATGTTATCAACTTCTGGAATTGAATATCTATTTAAAGATTCATCTTTAGCAACACAACCTTCAATTACAGAGATACCAAGTATAGCTCCAGAAAAATTACAAAGACGTCAAAAATGATATCATGAGCCTCTTTGTTAATTTGATTTTAGGGAGTTGAACTTGATATGTTCTCATTATTCGATGTACACACTCTCACACAACAAATTCTTAATTTATTTAAACATATTTGTAGTAATGAACCCAAAGCAAAACTTCTACCTTCTTCATTCACTAATACACCTTATTCAAGTATGAGTTATAATCCAATCGATTTTGTTAGGTAAACAATAATTTTGTAAATAATATAAACAATGAGTTCTATAATTAACTCAATAAATTAAAAAAATACTCAACCCCAAATTATTTCGTAAACGTTAATATTAGCATAATCATCTACATACTTAGTGAATTGAACATCCAGCCATTGTTAATTGTACATGAGTAAATCGAATAAAAAAAAATCATCCAATTAAAAATAATGAACATAATCATCTGTATACCTATTAAATTGAACATCCGACATATCTATTGTTCACGTTATTTAATATTCTCATTGTCTACCTATACTTTTCCTAATCTAATACATCATAACAAGTGAATTTACTTATTGTCCACTATCCTAAGATGTGTTATTTTGTTTTGGTCGATGAATGTAGTGAATCAAAATAGTCAAAGTCATGAGTTTTTCTAGACACAGTTTAGTAATCAATACCTAGGCTTTCGGTTGTTTACAAGCATACATTAACATAGTTTAATAATGTAAAGTCATCAAAACAATATTTTGAATATGATTTTATCTATTTTAGATGGATGTTAGAGCAACATGGCATCTTCATTTTCTACTCATCAACAACAACTTGCTATGTTGGCACTTGGCACAACAATAGTCTCTTCGATCTAATGGCTGCTACAACAAAATTAATCTACTAGTGGGGATTCTAAGTACCCTAGTTGTGCACAACAACTTGTGTCTAATACTCCTATCCAATGTTGGCCAGCTGCTACCTGCGTGCTAGCTACCCAATGCCTGATATGGTGGTAATACTCCTTGTAATCTTTAAATAATTTAGTTACCGATTTGTTCTTACGTATCCTCTGATTTATTTCTCTTCAATCTTCGTTCTAGTTTAGACGATGAATAATACAACAGTGCATTCAGTAGGCCCAACTAGGTACAAAATTATATTAGTTCGTGTGCTTGAAACTAATAGGAATTTTATTTGAATTTTACATTGTTAAAAGTGGTTAGATGAAGAAATGTTGGAGGATGATGATGTTATTTCCAAACTAATTACCATAGCAATGCACAAGTGAAATATATTTTGGGACAAATAATTAGAAGCACTTTCTTTTGATATTTTTCTCTTACTACTAGTTAGGTTTATCTAACTGTTAACACAAAATTTCGATCAGTCTCAATTCGACTATTATAGAATTAGATAGACGTCCACTGTATCATATGAGTTGGATCGAAAAATATAGGTAAAAAATTAGTTGATGGCACGTGGTCTGTAATACCTTACTACACTGAGCCTTAGACCATCTCCAGTAGGGAACTCATTCCAGTTTCTATTTATGGTCCACCTGTCATAAAAAGTAACTCCAAATCAGCTTTTGCATCATAAACAATAAATAGGAACTCAAATAATATCTCTCTTCTCCGTTAGAAGGAATTAACTTTAATCCCTATTGTGGTCCCACTTAATTAATTAATTAAAATAATTAAAATTAATATAATTATTATTTTTTATAATAATATTATTTAAATTTATAAATTTAAAATAATTCAATATTATAAAATATTAAAATAAATAACTTAAATTTGATTAGTATTTTAAAATTTATAAATAAAAATAAATAATTCAACTAAAAATTATTTTATAATATGTAAAAATTAAATTTATTTTTTATGTAAAATAAATTTAATTAATTATGATTTAATATAACAATATAAATAATATTTGATATTGATTTAACATAATTATTTATATTAATTATAATTTAATATAACTAATTATTAAATAATTAATATAAATAATTAATTAAATAGATATATAAGTATTTAATATAATAAATTATTATAATTATTAATAAATTAATTATAATTTAATTATTTAATATATATGTTTAATATATTTTTGTTTTTATTTTATTAACTTACCACATGGCATGATTTTATTGGTTGTTACAAGTCCCTGTTTAGAGGGACTCTCAACCTTGATCCAGGTGAAGAGCCCTCCTTCCCTTTTCACTCCAATGGTAATTGAGTCCCATATGTCAGAAGAGGAACTCTATTTCTTAGCATTGGAGTTGCTCTTATACTTAAGTCATAAGACAGAGGTGGTGAGGTATTACGACCTCTAAAAATAAAATTTAGTACTTGTAGTATTGTGAAAAATGTTTATTACTAGGAGCCTTTGAAGAAAAAGGTTAAAACAAAATCGTAACTCGAAAAACGTAACACTCCGATCGATAACGTAACGAAACACATAAAGGGTAACTCAACGTAAGAATATATATAAAGAGTGCCAAAAACACAAATATCCAAAACTCAGGGTCCGGTTGCGAAAAAAGCCGGCCCGAACATAGAAGTATATACAAGAATATATAAAGCAAGAAACCCAAAGAAAACCCAAAGAGTGAAATACAAAACCTATTCTCCAAAACAACCTATAAGAGGAGTCAAAACAGTATATATATATTATTTAGTGGAGATAAAAGTATCTAAGTGAAAACATAAAACCAAAAATAAAGTCCCGAGAACCAAGGATCTTCGCTAATCCAGAAGTCTCCAGCATGCCTCAGTGAGAAGCCTCACGTCCTGCATCTGAAAACCACAAAATTCGCATGGGTGAGAACCGGAGGTTCTCAGTATGATAACAGTACCCACATATCTAACATGTAATGTCTTGAAAAAGTCAAAGGCAATCCTAGAACTTCCACCAGATAAATCAAAGTTTAAAAACAGACTAAACCATAAATGGCAACTAACTAAAGATCTTCAGTCTAGCTAACATTCCCCTTTTCAAATCCTGCAGTCTGCAGACCTCCCAACCGCCAGCAGTAGTATAATATGGCAAACACAATTATATCAGACAAGAAGATATACAAATAGGAAGCAGATATAACATTTAGACAATTAGCAGGTAATATGCAATCAATTAGGCAATTCCAAACAATTCACATAGTATGCATATGATGAATGCATGTCCTAATGGCTGATGATATCATCTGTCGGTTATATAGCCAACCCGACAAGTCCTGGTAGCTAACCATTGGACTGTCCCTCTGTCGTGCATCCCCAACTCGAGTTATTCACAACATAAGTCATAATTCATATCCAACACCCTCACTGGGGTATATTCACGGGGGCGAGCTCATCCAGAACTTTCACAGTGTCCGGCCACACTTACGACATAGGGTTAGCAGAGTATCGAGTCTCCACCTGGAGCACATGGTGGCTAGCCACTGCTTTCTCCTAGGAAAACTCGTATCTCAGATAGTGGAAGTGCAACATTCACATTTCATTCAATACGCATATATGCAAGCATACTCAGCCATAATTCAATAATAGCTCAACCGTAACTCGACAATATCTCAGCCATTCGGCTCATAATACAATCCATAACCAGCCAATTCATTAACAATTACAGCCCTTCGGCTCATGGCATATCAAGCACTTCCACATTCATCCTCCGTATCTCATATAATGATCCTTGATCATCTTTCATCATTAATTCTCCCCTTTCTTCATTCACAAGTTACCACAATTCCTAGCTTCATCTCATCGCTAGGCATATCATAAGAGTTTAAGACATAAGGGGTGAGATCAGAGGTTTAGAAGTATGAAATTTGGCTTTGAAAACTCAAAAATCAACTTTGGGATGAAAACAGGGCCACGCGTGCGCGTCGCCCACGCGCACACGTGGAACGCAGCAAAACATAGTGACGCGTACGCGTCCCTCCACACGCACGCGAGGATGGGAGAAAAGCCTAGTAATGCCTACGCGTCAGCTACTCGTACGCATGGGTGCGTTTTGTGCCCCAGGCAAAAAACTGGTGCGGATTTTTTAGCCATAGACTAACCGGCAAGTGCACCGGGTCGTACCAAGTAATACCTCAGGTGAGTGAGGGTCGATCCCACGAGGATTGATGGATCAAGCAACAATAATTGAGTGATAGACTTAGTCAGGCAAACAGAAAGTAATGTTTGGGAGTTTAAAAGACATTAAACAATATAAAGAATATTAAAGATAAGCAGATAAATAAGTTGGGAATGAAAGATGGAGAAGGCAATTAAGGTTTCAGAGTTATCTATTTTTCCGAATTAACTTTTCTTACTAACTATTTTAATCAAGTAGGATTCAATTTATGAAAAACTATATGTGACTAGACCCTAATTCCTTAGACCTTTCTAGTCTCCTCTAAAATTCATCAACAGCCAATTCCTTGGTCAATTAATTCCAATTAGAGGGTGATGATCAAATTCCAGTTTATATGCCACAAAAACTCTAATTACCCAAAAATAAAAGGATTATATGTCACGTATCCTGTTAAATCCAGATAATTAAAATTTAGGAGAATATGTTTTCAAGTTGTTGTTTAAGTAAAGAGCTTTTTCAAGTTATACAAGAACTCAAATAGAAAGAGGGTCATACTTCCATTCCCCCTAAATTTATAAGATAAAGAGCGAAAACAATTCTTAAATTATAAATCCATACATGAATTAAAATAGAAAAAGCAATAAAATCAATCCATACAAATAGACAGAGCTCCTAACCTTAACAATGGAGAATTAGTTGCTCATGGTTCAAAGAGAAAGACTAGGATTGTGGTAAACTGTAAAATACGGAATGTAAATTGGAATAGAATGGGATGGATCCCCAAAAGAGAAGTTTCTTTTCCCTTTTATATCAAATCCTAATTAATTTAAAATCTATTATCTAAAACTAAAATATTATCTTTTCCTAAAAATAATATTTGAATTTAAATCAGAATAATCAGCAAGTTTTCAGTTGATGGGTGGGGACTACTTGTTTTGTCCATTCTGCAGCTTCTAATATGTGTTTTCTGAGCTAGAAACTGGGTCAAAACAGCCCAAAAATCGCCCCCAACATTTTTCTGCGTTTTCTGCACGTGGCGCATGTGACGCGTACGCGTCGATGGTCTTCTTCGCGTGTCATGCGTACGCGTCAGTCACGCGCACGCGTCGCTGAGCAAATCTTCAAATCACGCGTATGTGTCAGTCACGCGCACGCATCGCCATGGAAAGCTCCAAATCATGCGCACACGTTAGTCATGCATACGCGTCGCTCCTCGCTGCCATCTCCTTTGATTCTTGTGCTGCAGAAACTCCATCAAATCCAGCCGAATGCTACCTAAAATAAACAAAATCACAAAAAAAAAAAAAAACTCAAAGTAGCATCCATATTGGATGAAAGATAATTAATTCTTTATTAAACTCAACAAATTAGATGCAAATTCACTAGAAAAAGATAGGAAAGATGCTCACGCATCACAACACCAAACTTGAATTGTTGCTTGTCCTCAAGCAACCAAAACTAATATAGGCTTAGGATGTGAATTTGCATGAGAATGAGAGTTCAATTAAGCTCATGTCTCTTCTTATAGTGGGGTTTACAACTGCAATCCTGAATAGTTTTGGCATCTCACTCTCCTTTGAATCAGAAGGATGTCACTGTCATTCGGAATTAGAATCCGGATAATATTATGAATTCTCTGATCTTTTGTTACTCAATTTAATCCTTGAACACAACAATTTTTTCTGGTGCTTTGCATCTTGAGCCTAGCCGTGACTTTAAATCTTTTGTCTCAAGCTTTACTTGACACAGAAACACCACAAGCACTTAACTGGGGAACTTTCTTTAAGTTCTAAATATTTTTTATTTTTTTTCCAGTTACTCCCAGACAGTGGTGCTCAAAGCCTTTGGCGTACTCTGCAATTGATGTCGACTCTAAATGTTGTCTCAAGGATTACTTGACACAAAACACCACAAGCATGTGACGAGGGAAACAACTCTTTGAGCTTTTAATCATGTCTGACCTCCCTAGTCATTGATGCTCAGAGCCTTGGACCTTGCTTTTATTTTTCTTTTGCTGTTTCTTTTGCTTTAAAGATTAAACTTTCATTAATTTCAGAGAAATCATAATAATTCTCTAAATTTCCGTTCCTTGTACATCAACATTCTTTGATTCAAATTTAAGTATGCACTGTTCATGTCATGCATTCAGAATCACAGAAAATACCACCACATCTAAGTAAATAAGACTACTTTTAAAATTAACTTAATTTCTCATGCATTACACCCCCTTTTCTTCTTTCTTTTTTTGATTTCAAGCTCAGTGGGAAATACATGAGGCATCTTTTAGAATTAAAGCAAATTAACAGAAAACTAAACTAGAATCTAGGAATTTAACTAATAAAGGATCATGCAGCAAAATAGCAGAAAACCGGAACATAATATAGTAAAAGCGGAAAGGAATATAGAATGAAAGGAACTCAACCACCTTAGTTATCCTAGCGGTCGTTTTATTCTTCAGGTTGTGCTCCTCCGTGAAGATGATTCGCCTCCCTTTTGTATGATAAAATTAGACAGCAAAGCTCTAAGCGCAGCGTCAACACCAAACTTAAAGGTTTGCTTGTCCTCAAGCAAAGAAAAACTGAAAACAAAAGCAAGTAGTAAGATGAAAGAAGAATAAAAGGATAAAAGAACAAGAGAGAATTAGGGATCGGGGGAGAGAGAAAGAAAATTAAAACTGGGCGGCGAACTAGTGTAATTGTGCGGCGCAAGTGACGCGTACGCGTGGGGCGCGAATTTTCCTTAATGACGCGTGAGCGTCAGGCACGCGTCCGCGTGCCCTTGGTATTGTGCGATTCGCGCGAAGCCAGCTGTGCGCATGCACAACTCTCTGTTCGCGTGGCTTGGAAACCAATATTTTCATGCGACGCGTGCGCGTCATGCACGCGCATGCGTGGATGGCCATTTGTGCAAATCACGCACACGCGTCAGGAACGCGTACGCGTGACCAAACTTGTGCCTCTAGCACACTTCCAGCCCCAAGCCAACACAACTCTCTGCCCAAACACTCGTTGACGCCGATTTTCAAGGTCACGCGTACGCGTCAATGACGCGTACGCATGGATGGCTAAAATCACAGACAACGCGCATGCGTGGGTTACGCGTACGCATGGGCTTGTTTGTGCGAAAGGCATCATTCCTACGCCACTCTCGCGCAACTCTCTGTTCACTTTTATTTTTCACGCACACCCATCTGATGCGTACGCGTCAGCGATGCTTGCGCGTCGTGTGCTTTTTTTTCAGTATTGTGTCCGGCTCCTGTTCTAAGATAGCTGCATGATCTGAAAAACAGTAAAAACTTAGTAAAAATCAAATAAGGAAGAAAAACTACCAGTACGAAAAATAGCTAAGGATACAAAATTATCGGGTTGCCTCCCGACAAGCGCTTCTTTAACATCACTAGCTTGACGGTCAATGCTGCTAGTTCAGTAGATGAGTGGACCTCTGGCGATCAATCTCGCCTCCAAGATAGTGCTTCAGCCTCTGGCCATTCATTGTAAATTTCCTATCAGAATTCTCTTCCTGTATTTCCACATGACCATATGGTGAAGCTCTGGTAACCACAAACGGTCCTGACCACCGGGATTTCAACTTCCCGGGAAAAAATTTTAGCCTTTAATTATCTAGAAGCACTCTTTGTCCTGGCTCAAAGACTCTGATGGCAATCTTCTTGTCATGCAGTAGCTTAGTCCTCTCCTTATAGAGCTTGGCATTCTCATAGGCTGAATATCTGAATTCATTAAGCTCATTTAACTGAAGCATCCGTTTAATTTCTGCAGCTTCTGAATCAAGATTCAGATATCTGATTGCCCAGTATGCTTTGTGCTCTAGCTCAACTGGCAGGTGACAAGATTTGCCATAGACTAACTGATAAGGGGACATGCCAATGGGATTCTTGTATGCTGTCCGGTTTGCCCAGAGAGCATCATCAAGCTTCCTAGACCAGTCCTTTCTTGAAACACTGACGGTCTTCTCTAGAATTCTCTTAAGTTTCCTGTTGGAAACTTCAACCTGTCCACTTGTCTGAGGGTGATAGGGGGTTGCCACTTTATGACGGACTCCATATCTATGCAGAAGAGAGTCCAGCTGTCTGTTACAGAAGTGACTTTCTCCATCACTAACGAGTGTCCTTGGGACACCAAACCGGCTAAAGATATACCTCTGAAAAAAGCTCATTACCACCTTGGCATAATTGGTGGGTAAAGCCACAGCTTCCACCCATTTGGACACATAATTCACTGCCACTAGAATATAGTTGTTTGAATGTGAGGGTGGGAAAGGTCCCATGAAATCAATACCCCACACATCAAACAACTCAACCTCAAGAATCCCCTGCTGTGGCATTTCATGGTTGGCAGGGAGATTCATGGCTTTTGCACATCTGTTACTGTGCTTCACAAATTCTCTTGAATCTCTGAAGAGAGTAGGCCAGTACAACCTGCTCTGAAGGACCTTTGTAGTTGTCCTTTCACCACCAAAGTGGCCTCCATATTCAGAACCATGATAGTGCCAAAGAATCTGTTGTGTTTCTTCATCTGGGACACATCTCCTGATTATACCATCTGAACACCTTTTAAAAAGGTATGGTTCCTCCCAAATGTAGTACTTTGCATCAGTCAATAGTTTCTTCACTTGTTGCCTAATGTACTCCTTTTGAATGAAATTCATGGCCTTATAATTGGCAATGTCTGCAAACCATGGAGCCTGCTGAATGAGGAACAATTGCTCATCTGAAAATGTCTCAGTCACAGCTGTGGGTAATTGTACTCCTGCTTCAGGCTCAATCCTGGAGAGATGGTCAGCTACTTGATTTTCTGACCCTTTCTTGTCTTTTATCTCAATATCAAACTCCTGAAGGAGCAACACCCATCTGATTAATCTTGGTTTAGAATCCTATTTGGTTAGAAGGTACTTCAAAGCAGCATGGTCAGTATAAACAATAACCTTAGAACCAAGTAAATAGGACCTAAACCTATCAACAGCATACACAACAACTAATAATTCCTTTTCTGTAGTTGTGTAATTCTTTTGAGCATCATTTAATACACGACTGGCATAGTAAATGACATGTACAAGCTTACCATGCCTCTGTCCTAAAACAGCTCCTATAGCAAAATCACTAGCATCACACATTAATTCAAATGGTAATTCCCAGTCAGGGGGAGCTATAATGGGAGCAGAGGTAAGGTTTGCTTTCAGAGTTTCAAAAGCATGCAGACAATCAGAATCAAAGACAAAAGGAACATCAACAACCAACAGGTTGCTTAATAGTTTAGCAATCTTAGAAAAATCCTTTATAAATCTTCTATAAAATCCTACATGACCCAAGAAACTCCTCACTGCTTTAATATTAGTTGGTGGTGGTAATTTTTCAATCACCTCCACCTTGGCTCTGTCAACCTCAATCCCCTTACTTGAAATTCGGTGTCCAAGAACAATGCCTTCTGTGACCATAAAATAGTATTTTTTCCAATTCAAAACAAGGTTTGATTCTTGACACCGTTTCAAGACAAGAGATAAGTGCTTAAGGCATGATTCAAAAGAATTACCAAAAACAAAAAAGTCATCCATAAATACCTCAATAAACTTTTCAACCATGTCAGAAAAAATTGAAAGCATACACCTCTAAAAAGTTGCTGGAGCATTACAAAGTCCAAATGGCATTCTCCTGTAGGCAAATACTCCAAAGCGGCATGTGAATGTTGTCTTCTCTTGATCTTGAGGGTCCACTGCAATTTGATTATATCCAGAATATCCATCTATAAAGCAATAAAAAGCATGACCAGCTAACCTCTCAAGTATCTGATCAATGAAAGGCAGGGGAAAATGATCCTTCCTTGTAGCAGTGTTGAGCCTCCTGTAGTCTATGCACATTCTCCATCCTGTGACTGTTTTTGTAGGAATAAGTTCATTCTTTTCATTCTTGATCACTGTCATCCCTCCTTTCTTGGGAACTACCTGCACAGGACTTACCCAAGGACTGTCAGAAATAGGGTAAATAATACCTGCTTCCCATAATTTCATTACCTCTTTTTGGACCACCTCTTTCATAGTTGGATTGAGTCTCCTTTGTGGTTGCACAACTGGTTTAGCATCATCTTCAAGAAGGATCTTGTGCATACACTTGGTTGGACTAATCCCTTTCAAGTCACTAATAGTCCACCCAAGAGCTGTTTTATGGCTTCTGAGCACTGAAATAAGCGCCACTTCCTCTTCAGGCTTCAGGGAAGAGCTAATTATCACTGGATAGGAATCATTTTCACCCAAGAACACATATTTCAGAGAAGGAGGTAAAGGTTTGAGCTCAAGCTTGGGGGCTTCCTCCTTTGCTTTAAGTGTGTGAACCATAGCCTTCCGTGGTGGTGAATCATCAACTTCCATTAATTCATACTCAGAAATAGGATCCAGGATATCATCAAGTATCTCAGCTTCCAGTACCTCTTGAACAAGTGGTTCAATGACATCTATTTTTATACACTCTTCAGAATTATTAGGGTGCTTGAGAGCTTCAAAAA
Source organism: Arachis ipaensis (assembly GCF_059453495.1). Lineage (NCBI taxonomy): Eukaryota > Viridiplantae > Streptophyta > Magnoliopsida > Fabales > Fabaceae > Arachis > Arachis ipaensis. The sequence goes on along the minus strand of NC_142438.1, from coordinate 29,290,872 downwards.
CATTAAGGACCACCTGTTCTTCATTGACCCTCAGGGTTAATTCACCCTTTTGCACATCAATCAGAGCTCTACTTGTAGCTAAAAAGGGTCTACCAAGTATAATAGAGGATTTTACCTCCTCTTCCATGTTTAATACAACGAAATCAACAGGAAAAATAAATGGTCCTACTTTAACAAGTAAATCCTCAACAACACCCACAGGTAATTTAATAGAAAGATCAGCAAGTTGAAGAGAAATACGAGTGGGTTTTACCTCCTCAATTTGAAGCTTTTTCATCACTGAAAGTGGCATGAGGTTGATGCTAGCTCCAAGATCACATAAAGCTCTCTGAATGCCGACATCTCCAATGGTGCAAGGAATGACAAAACTCCCTGGGTCTGGCATCTTCTCAGGAAAGCTGTGTTGAATTATGGCACTACATTCCTTGGTTAACACCACTGTCTCTTGTTCTTTCCAATTCCTCTTATGGGTCAACAATTCTTTCATAAATTTAGCATGGAGAGGCATTTGCTCCAGAGCCTCTACAAAAGGAATGTTGATCTGCAGCTTCTTGAAGACATCTAAAAATTTAGAAAATTACTTTTCTTTGGATGCCTTCTGAAGTCTCTGAGAATATGGCATTTTTGGCTTGTATTCAGGAGCCTTTGGCAAGGTGGGATAAGTGTCAAGAGAGTCAGAAAACGGGTTGTCTGCACGTTTAGGAGGCGCGTGCTCTACATCTCCCTTCTTCTCCTCTGGAGCTTCCTTTTCAACTAGCTCTTCATTAGCCTTGGCCTCAGAGCCAGCTACTTTACCACTTCTCAATTGAATAACCTTGCAATCTTCTCTTGGGTTCACCACTGTATCACCTGAAAATGTACTTGCAGACCTCCCAGATATTTGTTTGCTCAGTTGGCCCATTTACATTTCCAAGTTTCTAATGGAAGCTCTGGTTTCCTGCATAAAACTCTTCATCATCTCCTAATTAGAATCTTCTTGGCATTTAGAGTTTGCATGCTGAGGTAGTTGTTGCTGCTGAGACTGAAATTGGCGGTTATTGTAATTGTTCTGTTGGAAGCCGCCCTGAAAATTATTGTTGAAGTTCTAAGGTCTCTGAGGTTGGTCCTTCCATCCAAAATTTGGGTGATTCCTCCACCTTTGATTGTATGTCTTGGAATATGGATCATTGTTGGGATTCCTAGGACCACTCCCCATGTAATTGACCTGTTCAGAAGATGGTTGAGCATAATCATAATTATTATTTTGCACAAAATTACCTGTCATGTCATAAGAGACTTCCTATGGTGGATTTTGGGTGTTGATAGCTGAGACTTGCATGCCACCCATCTGTTGAGTAAGTAGATTTATTTGCTGAGACATAAGCTTATTCTGAGCAAGAAGAGCATTAACAGCTTCCACTTCCAACACGCCTCTCTTCTAAGAGGTCTCAGAGTTCACAGGATTCCTGTTAGATGAGTATAAATATTGGTTGCTAGCAACCAATTCAATAAGCTCAATAGTTTCCTCTGGTGTCTTCTTCTTGTGCAATGAACCACCTGCAGAGGTATCTAAGCTCATCTTGGACATCTCACCCAAGCCTTCATAAAAGATATCTAGTTGGGTCCATTTAGAGAACATGTCCGGAGGGCATTGCCTAGTTAGTAGCTTATATCTCTTCCAAGCTTCATACAGAGTTTTACCCTCCTTTTTCCTGAAAGTCTAAACCTTCAACCTGAGCTTAGTCAGCTTCTTTGGTAGAAAAAATTTAGTAAAAAACTCTGTAACAACCTTTTTCCAAGTATTTAGACTCTCCTTGGGTTGGGAATCTAGCCATAGCTTTGCTTTATCCCTCAGAGCAAACGGGAAGAGCATGAGTTTGTACACCTCTGGGTTCACTCCATTTGTCTTCACAGTATCACATATCTGCAAAAAGTCAAAAATAAATTGATTTGGATTTTCATGAGGAAGTCCATGATACTGTCAGTTTTGTTACACCAGGGTGACCAATTGTGGCTTCAACTCAAAGTTGTTCGCAGCTATAGGAGGCACCACAATGCTTTTTCCATAAAGATCTGCAGTAGGGGCAGAATAAGAGCCAAGCACTCTCCTTTGTTCATCATCCCCATTCGGATTTGCCACATTGGCATTAACAGCATTATTATTATCCATGGTGGACTTTGCAGCCTTGTAAAGTCTTGCTTGTTGTAAACGTCGCCTACAAGTCCTTTCAGGTTCAGGATCAAAGTCTAACAGAGGTTCCTTGTCCCTGTTCCTGCTCATAAACAGACAGAAGACAAGAAAAGATGAGATTCTCTACGTCAAAGTACAGAGAACTCTCAGTGAGGTAACCTGTGTAAAGAAATAAAATAAAAATACTAAATAAATAAATAAATAAATAAAATAAAAAAATTAACAGGGAAAATAAATAGGAAAAATAAAATCAACTAGGTAACACTGAACTTAATTTCAGAAATTAAGGAAAAATATTAATACTATTATTAAAGAAATTTTCGAAAATGATAAGGCAAAATTTAAATAAAATTAAAACTAAAACTCCTAATCTAAGCAATCAAACAACTGATAGTTGTTAATTACAGTCAATCCCCGGCAATGGCACCAAAAACTTGGTGCGAATTTTTTAACCACAGACTAACCGGCAAGTGCACCGGGTCGTACCAAGTAATACCTCAGGTGAGTGAGAGTCGATTTCACGAGGATTGATGGATCAAGCAACAATAATTGAGTGATAGACTTAGTCAGGAAAATAGAAAGTAATGTTTGGGAGTTTAAAAGACATTAAATATATAAAGAATATTAAAGATAGACAGATAAATAAGTTGAGAATGAAAGATGGAGAAGGCAGTTAAGGTTTCAGAGTTATCTATTTTTCCAGATTAACTTTTCTTACTAACTATTTTAATCATGCAGGATTCAATTTATGGTAAACTATATGTGACTAGACCCTAATTCCTTAGACATTTCTAGTCTCCTCTAAAATTCATCAACAGCCAATTTCTTGGTCAATTAATTCCAATTAGAGGGTGATGATCAAATTCCAGTTTATATGCCACAAGAACTCTAATTACCCAAAAATAAAAGGATTATATGTCACGTATTTCGTTAAATCTAGATAATTAAAATTTAGGAGAATATGTTTTCAAGTTGTTGTTCAAGTAAAGAGCTTTTCCAAGTTATACAAGAACTCAAATAAAAAGAGGGTCATACTTCCGTTCCACCCAAATTCATAAGATAAAGAGCGAAAACAATTCTTAAATTATAAATCCATACATGAATTAAAATAGAAAATGCAATAAAATCAATCCATACAAATAGACAGAGCTCCTAACCTTAACAATGGAGGATTAGTTGCTCATGGTTCAAAGAGAAAGACTAGGATTGTGGTAAACTGTAAAATACGGAATGTAAATTGGAATAGAATGGGATGGATCCCCAAAAGAGAAGTTTCTTTTCCCTTTTATATCAAATCCTAATTAATTTAAAATCTATTATCTAAAACTAAAATATTATCTTTTTCTAAAAATAATATTTGAATTTAAATCAGAATAATCAGCAAGTCTTCAGTTGATGGGTGGGGACCACTTGTTTTGTCCATTCTGCAGCTTCTAATCTGTATTTTCTGGGTTGGAAACTGGGTCAAAACAGCCCAGAAATCACCCCCAGCATTTTTCTGCATTTTCTGCACGTGGCGCATGTCACGCGTACACGTAAGTCACGCGTACGCGTCGATGGTCTTCTTCACGTGTCACGCGTACGCGTCAGTCACGCGCACGCGTCAGTCACGCGCACGCGTCGCTGAGCGAATCTTCAAATCACGCGTACGCGTCGCTCCTCGCTGCCATCTCCTTTGATTCTTGTGCTGCAAAAACTCCATCAAATCCAGCCGAATGCTACCTAAAATAAACAAAATCGCAAAAAAAAAAAACTCAAAGTAGCATCCATATTGGCTAAAAGATAATTAATTCTTTATTAAACTCAACAAATTAGATGCAAATTCACTAGAAAAAGATAGGAAAGATGCTCACGCATAAAAAACCAGCACAACTCAAGCACAACTCTCTGGAATTTGGTTGTCGCTCATCGAGGCGTATGCGTTGGCCATGCGCACGCGTGGGTAGTGAAAATTTGAAAACGACGCGTGCGCGTCAGCCACGCATATGCGTGGGAGTGCGTTCTGCCAAAAATTTTACTAAATTAAAAAGCTGCAGAATTCACAGATTCAAACCCCAATCTTCCGACGGGCATAACTTCTCCGTTTTAAATCATTTTTCATCCGTTATTCGAACGACATAACCACCCGGATCCAATTTCGTTTCTAAACTAACTTGGCACAAATCGGGAATCCGGAGTTCAAGTTATGCTCCATCAAAGTATGCCCAAAAACCACATTTTTTTCATACAAATTAAAACCACAAAGTGCCATTTTCAAAACAACCCAATTCCAACCCTTTTTAAAATCAAGGAAAACATACCAAAAATCAACTCAAGCCTCGTTAACCCATACATTTACATTCTTATCAAGTTCACAAAATCACCATCCCACCATTTTAATCCATCTCAATCAAATAAATCAATATCAAACACATTATCATGTCATATACTCTTCCTCATCCCAATTTCCAACAACTCCATATCCAATCAACCATCATGACATACAATCAACATCACCCCCACCATCAACATGGTTTTACTCACAATTCAACCTCAACCATTCATCAAGTATATATTAAAACATGCATAATTCTCATGCATCATACCATCACAACATCAATATTCATAATCACTTATATGACCACACAATATATCTCAACCATTCAACAACATCAACAATTCAATTTCTATCTTAGGGCCTCTAGCCTAAGTTTTCATACCACATTACATTTTAGATACAGGAAACCGAGACCATACCTTAGCCACTTTTCCGCTTAACCCGGAACACCTCCAAATCACTTTTTCACAAGCTCACCAAGCTTCAACACCTCCAAGAATAGATTTTTAGCACACTAAATCCCTCTTCCAAGCTTTCTAAAACCTCAATCAAGCTTCAATATTCACATACACACTACCTAAGCCACAATTATCACATCCAAACACAACAACTCAATACCCAACATCATAAACCAACAAATTCTCCTAGGGTTGAGAATCTTACCACACCCAAGAATCAAGAAGATAAGGTTACTCTTCTCCTTCAAGCTAGTTGGGTCCTATAACATCAAAGAGCCCAAAATTTCAACATTTTTTCCCAATAAATTCGAATTTAAGGCTGAGAAAACTGGACTAATTTCATGGCTTACCTCAAGAACAAAGTAGTGAGTTTTGTAGAACTCTTCGCGGTGAACACGTGGCCGCAAACAGTGCGGCAATCGGAGCTCCGGATCAAAAGTTATGGTGGTTTGAAGATCAAATAAGGGTAGAACTTTGAGAGAGAGTTCTTCCCTTCCCTTTCACCATTTTCAGCGTGTTCTTAGTGTTAGTGAGGAGAGAGAGTGCTAAAATGAGGGTTTTAGGTTTAGTTTGGTTGGGTCAAGGGCCCAATATGGGTCCGGTTGGCCCGATTTGGCCCGTTTGGTCCAATTTTAGGCCGATTTCTATAAAATTGGTATCGAAATTCTCATCTCAATCTCCTCTATTATATTAAGCCGTAAAAATCACATTTTTGAATTTCTAGAATAAATTATCATTTATAGACTAATTAGTCATTAATTAATTGAGTTTTACATGGTCCAAAAGGATAGACCAGTACCGATGTGGGGTTTGGCAACCAAGAGATGAGGAAATACGTGGGATATCCAACTTGAAAAACAAGGTCATTTAGGGTCAAGGCAAGGTTGTGGCGCGGCTCAAGGAAAAGGGAAAAACCAGATCATAGGAAGCCAGCTGCAGATCGTGGAAAAGAAGAAGCCTTCTACAAATTTATTTTTGTGGTCTATAAATAGAAGAAGTTTAGAAGGGATGAGGAACTTCCATCTGAACACTTCATCATCATACAAAATTCTACAAAATTCAAGTCACACAAACACTATGGAGAACTATGAAGTGCAAGTACATGGGAGTGTCTAGAGTCAATTTTTAATTTATTTTATTGCATTCCTTTCTTTTCAGGTGTTATAATTTTCTTTAAATTTTTTATTTTATTTGCTGTTTTATTTAAAAGTTCTTATTTATTTGTCAACTTTTCATTTATTTTATCTTCATTTTTTTACGTTATTTTATTCCTTTTCTTTCAAGTTTTACTTCTTTTCTTTTCCATTTTAAGCTTCATTTATTTTCTTGTTTCGATACAAACACTAAGAAAATTTCAGATCGAGCTCACTCTTTTAAGAGGAGTTATATCTGCTTCTCGAATTGAGATCTTGAAATGAGCTTGATTTGACACTGTATCGAGGTAACAAAAAATCAAGTGAAACAAATTAATAATGTCTGATAGAGCCTCTACTTCGACTGATATATCGAACAAAGATACTGGAGAGCATACAAGAGGTCCGGAGATAGACGTTGTTCCGCAAGTAAGCACCTCAAGTCGAAGAATGAATCCTGTGATAACAAAAGAAATTTCTTTGATTCTAGTCACTACGTGGCCTTTATATGGGTTGCCTCCAAATAATTCTTCACCATTCAAAAATCCCAATATGGGATATATGGGAAGCATGGTCACTACAAGGAATAACCCCTTGTATAACCCTACACCTCCTCAAGGTTACCCTCCAGTGGATATACCGACTAACTATAATCCTAATGTAGTAAATTATAATACTTATCAATATTTGATGAATAACCTCCTATATTTGGGGTCAGTTCGTATGTCCTCGCAACCTACCTTAATGATGCCAAATATGTTTCCGACACAAGGCATAGCGACAACCTCCACAAGGTCTCCAACTGGAATAGGACGAGGATCTATATTTTCGGAGATGTCGAGACAGGTTCCTATCGGGACCACATCTCTGAATACAGTCAAATCTTTGGCTGTGTTTTGACAATAAATAGAAGATAGTCATCAGGATCTAGTAAATATGCTCACACAATAGATGGCTACAGTTTTAAATTCAAAAGTGGAAAATAATAATGCAAGAATAGAGAAATTAGTTCGACAGATCGATGATATATTGCAGGGTCAATTAATCGACCGTTTGCACCACCTATAGGCTATAGTGGAGTGCATGGATTGCATGCAAATAATCCTCAAATAATTTTAAACAGAAGAAATCATCCAAACATGGTTGTAAACGAGGCTAGAGCAAATAATGCTGCTTAAGCTTATGGTCAAAACATAACCCAAGCCGTCGAACAAATCTTTTATAGGGCATGATTTAATATAAGGGTGACGAATCAACCCTATCTCATCTCTCTCTTTCCAAGTTATGTTTTGCAAGTTGAACTCCCTTTGGGGAATCAAAATCCCAAAATCCCTCACTAAATTTGCAGGTAAGAGTGAAAATCGACTATCAAATATATAGCTCGTTATGCAGTGGATTGGGGAACTAGCAGGTAATGAATATTTGAAAATGAGATATTTTTTTTCTTTCCTGAAAAAAATGCATTTACACAGTTTTTAAACTTGCAACCTAACTTCGATCCATAATTGGGTCCAATTAGAAAGAAGCTTTCATGATCAGTTCTTTAGATGTGAAATGAAAGTGACTTTATCTGATTTATTTACAATAAAGAGAGAAAAGACGGAATCAATCGATGACTATCTCATGCGATTCAAGAATATGAGAAACAAATGTTTTACTCATATACCTGAACCTGAGGTAGTCAAGATGGCAATTAATGGTCTTGATTTTAATATTCGAAAGAAATTAGTGAATCAGCAACTTTTAAACTTGGCTCAGTTAGCTAATAAAGTACAACAGATTGAAAAATTACATAAAAAAAAGAAGAACTTGAATCAAGCAAAAGGAAACATTTTTTAAATAAGAAGGTAAATTATGTTGATTATATGAGTGAAGAAGAGCCGAATAATCAGTCTGCCTTTGCTGCAAAATTAAAAGATGGACCCTCGTATGTGTGTTGATCTCTTAATCCAGCAAAAGACAAAACTCTTTGTCAGGAGAAAGAAGTTATTCTTTCGATTTGATAAAAGTAGAGCAAATATTCGACATGCTTTTAAATGACAAACAACTCGTATTTTTAGAAATAAAAAATTTTGTAAATTTCATCAAGCTCTAGGCTACTATACTAATAATTGTGTACGTTTCAAGGACTTGATAAAAAGGCGATCGAAGATGGGCGCCTAAAGTTCGTAGAGAAACTTAAGATGAAGTAGATTCTGATCCTTTTCAGGTCACGTTAAACTTTGCTGAAACTAAGAAAATGGGCTTCTCAATCAAAATGGCTTCTGTCGAGCCTATGGGAAAGGATGATCAATTCGAACTTGATATGTTCGAAGCGGAAAGACCTATTTACCCAAAAGTATGGGAGGACCTATTGGACTTTTTGTTAAGACAAAGAGAAGAAGAAGGAAACATTGCTATTTGTCCTCGATATAGTGCTTTTTTTCGACGCCTCGGCCGCTAAGGCTTTAAAATTTTGTGGTTGTTCTATCTAAATTACATACAATATACTGCAAAATTCAAATTATTACATACATCAGCGAGGCCAATAATTACAGCTAATTCAGAATCTAAAATTGAATTACATACTGCCGTCATTACAAATTAGTGAATTACATATAACAGCAATTACAACAATTACAGCAAAATTCAAAATCCAACATTGAATTACATACATACAGCAGCCATTTCATATAATTAACCAATTAATTAATTAACCAAATAATCCAAAATTAAATTACATAGAACAACCATTACATACAAAACTCTGCATCAATCCATATAATTACCCAAATAAAAAACTCTGCATCAATTCATATAATTAACAAAAAAAATAGTTGAAAAACCAATTCAACTCACCGCGGCAGAGAACAGAGAAGGCATCTAGGTCACAACAGCAGAATAGATGCCCGACGACATTGACAGAGAAGCTTCTGACAACCAGACAAGCAGACGATGCAAACCACGCAAGCTTCAGAGTTCAGACGACCAGACAACGACGCTGACCACGCAAGCTTCACTTCGCGACGGTGACTTCCATCCACCTGTTGGAGGTCCTTCTGCCCAGTGACAGCAGCTCTGATGCGGCGTCGATTGTGGTAGACTGGGAGGGACGGTGCCCTTCATTGGAATTGGATGAAGATTGGAAGAAATGAAATTAGGGTTGAAGTGTGGTGGCTGGTGAGTGAGTGGAGTAGGGGACTGAGGTCTCAAGGGGTTGGGTTATCGGGTCCTGATGTGGGTAAGTAACTAAGTGGATTTGTTTTCTTTTTTTTTTCGTCAAAACGACGCCGTTTTGGAGTCATAGTAAAAAATTGGCACTTTTAAAAATCTAGCCAGTTCGTCCGGTTCACCGATTAACCACCGATTTGACCGATTTTTCACCGGTTTTTTGCAAGACAGTTTTAGGGGTCAACCAGACCGGCCAGGTGACTGGTTCCCGATTAACCCGGTTGAACTGGTCGGCCTAGTCCGGTTTTTAGAAGAATGATCTCAGCAATAATTTCTCAGCAATAATTTCTCAGCAAAATAGTCATCAACGCAGCAATTAACATATTAGACAATTCTAAATACTTCAATAATTCAAAATCTAATGTGTATTGAATCTAACCTAACTTAATCAACCTAAATCCACTAAGATTAGAAAACTAAACTGAACTAACTTTAAAACTGATTGAAAATTAAAATTAAAATTCTAATCAAATCTAAACTAAATTAAACTAAAATTAAATAAATCAAATTCCATAGGGTAAAGCGTATCAAACTTGCAATATTAGGTAAGAAACCTCAAACATTCAAAATTCATAAATGTCGGTCGATGGAAAAATAAATCAAATTTCATCAATGCAAATATTCAAAACAAGAGGAGAACAATAAATGATTTCAAGTGATTGACCAAAATTTTCAATAAAAAGCCTTTGCTTTTTGAGGAATATTTACAAATATTTGGCATGCAAAGTCATAAACAACATAATTTAGCATTAACAAGTAATCTGTGCAACATCAATTCACAAAATTCAACATCAATGATAACCAAAAAAAAAAGATAGCAGTGTTGATCATAAATTTATTAGACAGTAGTCTAATTAATTCAAAATAGCAAAACAGCAATTAACACAGTGAATGAGCACAATCAAATAATTAACCAAATAAATTCAACAACAATTTCTCCATTAATTCAATCAGCAAACTCAGAATATTTTCAAACACTTTCAGCAACAATTCAGAATCTATAAATCTAAACTAAACTATCCTAACCTCCTAGATCCACTAAAACATAAAATTAAACTAACTAAATTAGTTAAACCAATCTAATGAACGAAATCTAACTAACAGGATTTGAAAAAAAATAGAGTTCAAACAAAAAACCTTGAATGCAAGGTGTAGAAAGCAACGAAGACGAAGGGAGGATGGCGACAACACTATGTTGTTGCTGGCGCTAGAGGTGGCGGTCGTGAGCTGCTGGAGCAGGGAGTTGGACTACGGTTGCCCTGTTCTGCTTGTTCCTTGCTCAGAGAGGAGAGGACGAGCTAGAGGCTATGGGTTGAGAAAGGTAAAAAGAGAAGGATGAAAGGACCGTAGCAGCATTAAGAGGGAGGGGAAGGAGAAGAAGGAGGCATTAGCGATGGAGTTGATGGCGATGGAGAGGGGGTGGCGATGAGGTAGTCTTGGCGGTGGCAGCAGAGGACAATGACGGCAGCTGAAACACGAGAGAGAGAGAGAGAGAGAGAGAGAGAGAGAGAGAGAGAGAGAGAGAGAGGGATGGTGGTGAGGGTTCAAATTAGGGGGAAGAGGTTCATGATTTGAATTTATGCCACTTTTACCGTCGGATTTATCATCAGAATTTTCTGACGGTAAACCTTTGCGAGTCACCAAAAACCATCGTTTCACTAAATTGAGCTACCGTCATATTAATCCGATGGTAAATGACACGCCAATTTAATTTATTTTCCCTCCAAAATTACCAGCAGATTTAACATGAATAAAATCCGCCGGTAATTAAAAAACCTTACGAATTTGACATGGTTATCGTTGGTAAATTCGACGATAAATTAGTCGCTACTCTGCGATGCTAAATCTGACAGTACTCAACGTTTTACTTGTAGTGCAAATAAGTTAACCTGGATGTTCTCCACTGCCTGCTGATTTGATTAAAGTTTGTTGGTTGCATTCCTTCGAACCTTAGCCTCAACTCTCTTCCTAGTAAATAACTCATTCAGTCTGTAAAAGTTGCCTTAACAATTGAATTGATAGGAAGATTGTGCTCCCCTTTCAATACACTATTGATGCATTCTACTAGGTTTGTGGTCATATGACCCCAGTGATATCCATTATCAAATGCCAAAGCATATTGTTGTCGTGGGATCTAATCAAGCCACTAAGTGTAAACCTCCCCATGCTCACGTAATCTTGCATACTATACATTAAATTCATGCACAGTCCTAGAATAGCCTATAAAAAAAATAAAAAATAAAAAATAATAAGTGTCACTACATAATGTTAACATCGTTACTTCACTATAACTTACGTACTCATGTTGACTATCAGCTTCTATAAATACGGTGCCTTGAACCTCCTCAAGAAGTTGGATGTTATGTGCCTAACACAAAACATGTGGATAGCTCTTGGAGGATCCCATGATCCATTATTACATGCTATTGCTGAGCTAATAGAGTCGTGTCGATCAAAGATATGCCTAACACCATCCCAAGTCACCACATGAGTGTGCAAATGAATAAGAAAGAAATGCCATCCATCAGAATTTTCATCTTCAACAATAGCAAATGCAAGAGACACAATATTGTCATTGCCATACTGAGAAACTGCAACTAATTAATAAAGCTCCTTTGCATTTTTCATACAGATGTGTGCCATCTATTTATATGATTGGTTTTCAGCTTCTAAATACTCTAATGCAAGGGGTAAAAGCTCCAAAATACTCGTGTCCATAATATCCTGGACCACTTTTTTCCCTTGGTATGTTGGTGCAGTTTCGATCTCAATTGTTGTTGATGACTCTTTTTGTACCATTGCTTTAAACCACGATGGCAAAGCTTCATAAGAAACTTCCCAACCACAAAAAATGTTCACAATCACCTTTTGCTTAACCAGCTATGCTTTGCGGTAATTTATTGTATAATTGAATTTGGACTATATTTTAGCGATTACTGATTTTACCTTTAAAGATGGGTCAGCTTCAACTAATGGCTTTATCACCTCTGCAATCTTATATGAGTTCAGCTTGGCATGATCTTGAGAAATGGTAGTTCTGGTGCATGTGTGACTATTATTGTACTGCCATATAACCCAATAAAACTTTCTCTTAATAAAACTAGCTCTGATAAGTCAGTCGCAACTTTTTTTCGTATTATACACACTTTGCATAAAATGTAGTTGGCTCATATTCACACACCAAGTAATCCACAAACCCCTGCGAATGGTGTAATCTTTAATTGTCGCAATCACAATCTCTCTAGAACTAAACTCCATGTCGACGACAAATTCACCGTCCATAACAACAACAGGATCTACACCAATAACAACAAGAAATAATCCTGTCTATCACTATACGATTTAATAATAATAATAATAATAATAATAATAATAATAATAATAATAATAATAATAATAATAAAGGATAGTAATCATAATTATTATGATACTAACAATAATAAAATAAGATTACTTATCTGCATTGACATACTCAGAAAATTCTGGTGCATTCATAGTATAAAAGAATGCTAGTACGTTTGCCATTTTGTAATGCCAGGCTCAACTATTATCTCATCTTCATCCACATTTTCAGTTGGACCAACAATATAATAAATGCCCTCAAAATCCTCTTCATTTTCAGTGTCATAAACTGTTGTCGATATTAGGATTCGATAAAACAATCTCAACTAATTCTTCAAACTCAACATATAGCTTAATAACTGGCACTTGTGTCCATGTTTGCTGATAGATCAGAATCATCCCTTGCATACTTGCTTCATCAGCTACATACATTATTTGAAATTGAACGAAACCACCAAATACTAACACAGGTTGTTTATAAAATATTTGTGACTCTCTTTAATACTTAATTATCAACATATTGACCAAGTATATTCTTACCTTACTCATATGTTATTGCAAAACGAATAACAATATCACATGAATTTTCACATACAAACTCACATTCTCAAATGATTGAGGAAAAATTTGACCATTATAGTGAGGCGGTCCTGAATTCCTCCCCTGCCTTGCCTAATGGCAGGTTGGCGGGTTAGCGGGAGAAGCTCGCCAAATATCTTTTTTATTTTATTTTTTATAACTATTAAATATTAAACAATATATATAATTTCACAATCATTTCAATAAATTTATAATTTTTAAAGACATAAAAAATTATAATTTCTAAATTCACAAACATTAAAGTCTTTATAATTATAAAATATGTTATAATCATAATCATAAACCAAGTTTTTTGAAACAAAATAACAAAATTAACATTGTCTAAAGCAAAACAAACATTATCCAAAACAAACATTATCCAAAACATATAGTTAAACATCTTTAAGTTTATAATCAATCAAACGTAAAATATAATCCAAGATATAACTTAGAACATTTTTAATTATTATCTTTATCCTCTTATAGATCAATATCATCTCAGAAATTTATAAAAAAAAATCCTGACAAAAAAAACACTTGGCTCACTAGAAAAGTCCGTTCTGCTCCATCGAAGTCTGCCAAAATCCACAAATTAGATGGTGCGAATTAGTCTGACTTTTTAAATTTAATATTTTTAAATTTTTAGTACAACTCACCTATTTCGGTGGGTTATGCGGGCCGTCCCGATAGATTTTGTACCGTTTGTCAACCCTAATCGTAGGATTGCAAAATATTTAAAAATAATTTAATTAATAATAATAAGTAACTTTGATACATAATTGAATGATTAGGACTCGTGCACAAGTAATGATATCATCACTTTTTGATGGCAATGTAATTATGGCTATAGCCTATAGTGCTATATATATAGTTTCTTATTAGATTTAGTGATTGTAGTTACTTGGATACTGTTGCATTAATTGTCATTTAATAGACGAGTTCTTTTGTGCTGTATGGTAATGATTTGCAACCAAGGGTGCATCGTCATTACGGTGGTTGGCATATACTTTTAATTAGTTAGTTAATGGGGCATGTCACCAGCCAAAGTAATATATTATTATTGACCCGAAAAAGTTTGGAACAAAAATAATTCAGTCATCATTAATAAAAAAATTTTAAAATTATTTTTATTTATATAATTTTTTATATTTTTTGTTTTTTTTTTTTTATCTTACTTGCTTATCAATTAATTCACCACACACATTATATGGTCTCTACATATTAATTATAACAATATATTCTTAACTATTAGGATATAATTATATCATGTATTAATAATATTTTTTATAATTTAATTCTCATGTATATTATTGTAATAATATATTTTAATTGACATTAATTTTAATTTATTCCCTTTTGTAATTACTAATACATTGATTCCTTTATATATAACCACTAATATATTGATTCACATCTACTCAATAGTAGAAGCAATTTAAAGGGCGCAGCTTTCAAAAAATTAGGAATTACGACGTTAGAGCATTATCAATCAAAGAGTTTGATGCATTTATTCTTGGAGTATTAGTGAAATGAAATTTGAAATCACTAATATATTGATCCCTTTGTAACCACTATTATATTGATTCACCTAATTAACATGAACCAATTTAAAAGACGTCGAGATCAAGAAATAAATCACACATATTTTCAAATTTTACCATAATTATATTGAATTTTAAAAAAATGTCAAATATTTAAATTAATTTGTTCAATTAATAAATTTATCCAAAATATCCATAAATTTATGTAAATAACATTTATAGTTAAATACGCATAACATTCATAATTTTATATTAATAACATTCATAATTTTATGTATATAATGTCCATAATTAATAAATTTTTATAATTAATATTATCAAATTTTAAATTATGTATCTTACTGTATATTTAAAATTATTTCATATATACACTAATGAATTATGATTTTAATTATTTTAATATTTTATTTAATACTCATATGTATATTTATTTATTAATTTTAGTATGATGAGTTAATAATTAATTTTAAAAATTTATTTCTTAAATTTTGTTTATATTTTATATTTTATTTATTTTATAATAGTCTATATATAAAATATAAATTGTGTAGTAGAATAAAAATATTAAATTTTTTTAATTTAACATTTATAATTTTATACATATAATATTTATAATTATTTTTAACACATAATATCTACCATCAATAAATTGGTGTTAATTTATTATTTATTATTTTATTTTTCAGGTCACAAACTAATAATTTTAGACGTTTTTTATTTTAAATAAATAGAGACTAATTAAATTTAAGATATTTTTATTTTTTATAAAATGTGTTGAGATGAATTGAATTTTTTTTAAGATTAAAAATGTAAAAATTTAAAAAATATTGAAAAAAAAACTTATAAAATTATAAATATAATAATAATATTTTTTTAAAAAATTTGATTCATATTAAATTTAAAATTAATTTTTGATATAATTTAATTAAAAAAATAATTCATATTTTTTTATAAATATAAATATTATTAATTATATATTTTTATTTATTGTTTATAATATTTTGACTAAATAGACTATTTGAGCCTAGTGTATAACTGTATATATTATGATAAATACTAACGATGAATGATAACTTTCGTTACGGTCAACCTTTTCAATACAATGCCATAACTTTGGAGCCAGCTTTTATTAATTATCTGATTTTGACAATTAAGAAACATTTTTAAAATGAAATCATTGAACTCTGGTTCTTTAAATGTGTCGTCATATTTGAATGAAAGAGAGATAATAATTTTCTTGAAGATATGTGTCGTTAACTCGTTATATTGAAAGAGACATGATAATTTTTCTTAGTTTTAATGGTGTTGTACCGGGAAAAAGAGGTTCTTTTTCTGAAATAAATTAAATAAAATTTTAAAAAATTAAAATAAATTAATTGAATTTTATTTATTTAAATATTTTATTTATTTAAATATTTTATTTAAAATAAAATCGAGTCATCCTATTCTGATTTACAACATTGACGCAAATTGAGATTTCTCAAATCGATTTTTGTGTTAATGTTGCAAAGGTAAGAAAGGTATAAAATTAGTTTTATATTAAAAAAAATAAAGGAGAGTGAGAAACTTATAAAATGAGAGATTCATTAATTTATTATCTTAAAGTTTTGAGTTAAATGTAATATCTTTTTATTTTATATTCTCTTAGTTTTTTTTTTAAAGTCTCTTCAGTAATTAAAAACTTTCGATAATGACTAAGATTGGAATTGAGTCAAGTTAGCTCATGAGCCAACTTAGCTTGAACTCAATTCGTTAATATCTTGAAATGCTAAACTCGTGCGCTGGTGAGCCAAGTTTAATGCTCAACTCATTAATTCGTGAGTTGGCTCGACTATATATATATGATGTTAATTATTTAAAATTATTTATTTATTTTTTATATATAATTTTGATGTAGAGTATAAATAAAAAAATTTATAATTTATTGATAGATAAATAATTTATAAAATTGATCTTTTTAAATATTTTTTAAAATATATAAATTATAATTTATTAATATAAAATTATAGCTAGATTCTTTAATTTATTGATCTTTTAATTAATATCATTTAATAAGTTTTTATTATTATTATTCATACCATCAAATAATTAAAATATCAAACACCGCTATTGTAAATTCATTATAACAAAAAAAATTTAAGAAATCAAAACGAATCTATCATATTTAGTTATACATGTTCAACCAATAATGTTCATTTTCTAACTAAAATATGTTGTTTAACAAGTTTAAAAATTTTTATTCTACACACAATACATTATCCTAATTTATTTTAATCACTATATATTAAATACTACACTAATCTATCATCTATCTATCCTATCTTATTTACTACACTAATCAAACACATATATAATTAAGTAAACAAAATCAAAGAAACCCTAAACAAATACTTGATTCACCAAATAAATATGATAAACCCTAACCTTAACTTAGCTATAACAAAAATAAAAATTACTTTTACTTAGCTTCTAATAATAATAATAATAATAATAATAATAATAATAATAATAATAATAATAATAATAATAATAATTGATGGTTATCGTGACGAGTTGAGGGACATTTTCATTTTATCTCCTGAGCATTGTTAGCAAAACCGATGAACCAGACTCTAAGCCAGTCCGATCCGATGATCTGGCCGGATGAGGTAACGAACCGGTGCGAACCGATTAAATTCGAAGTGAATCGATTAAAACTGGTTAAACTCGATAAGACCGGTTCGACCGAACTGCTTGAGTTTCAAAATTTTTTCAAAATGTTGAAGTTGGGGTTCGAACCCTCCTCATCAAGAAAAAATATCTTTCAGCAAATAATTTACTTCTATTGAATTTATTTTAATTTTAGTTATAAACTCATTCATTCTTAAATTAATTATATTTTTATTTAATAATAATTATAAACTCACTTATTTTTTTATAATTATATAATATCTATTAATATTATTTTTCAATAAATACTTGTAGTATATAATAGTATAATAGATATAAACTAATTAATAAATTATTAAAATTTGAAAATAATAGCTATTTTAATATAAAAACAAAATAAAAATATTTATGATAGAGTAAAATTAACAAAATACTTATTGTTCCTGTTTTATATTGTTTTAGAATAGCTAGATATTTTTAAAATGTTAGTGAAAATATGTCTTTTAAATTTTAATTTTAAATTTTTTACTATATTTTATTTTTTATTTACATAGGACCGGGTCAATCGATTCAATCAGTGACCCACCAGTTGAACCAATGATCCAGTGATCCAGTGACCTGACCGGTTCGATCACCGGTTCGGTTCTGACAACTATGCTCCTGAGTAACAGAAATAGAAGTGAAGTAGAGAAGAAGAAGAAATAACACCCAGATGTATCCTGGTTTAGCTACTTAGTGCAATGTAGCCTACATCCAATCTCCATCACAATTATAATGGAATTTCACTAACTTTTCAACACATTACATACACTAATATTTTTCCTATGATCTACCCAATCCTATCTGCGACAAATCCATATTCTAACCCAATTTGAACTTGACTAGACCTCAATCTAACTTTCAACAACAAAGTGCTAACCCAACTTGTAAGGGAATCCCCAAAGGATCATGAAACAAAACAGAAAGATGTACAATGTAACACCCTACCACACGGAACTTTACACCAGGATGTAAAACTGAGGCGGCAAGGCGCCACGACCTCTAAAAGTAAAAGATATATATATATATATATGAAAAATGTTTTATCTGGGAGTCTTTGAAGGAAGGTTAAAACAAAAGCATTAAACAAAAAAGCGCCGCCCTTACGTAAGCGATACAAAAACGAAACAGGATAG
The DNA here is from genome assembly GCF_059453495.1 of Arachis ipaensis. Lineage (NCBI taxonomy): Eukaryota > Viridiplantae > Streptophyta > Magnoliopsida > Fabales > Fabaceae > Arachis > Arachis ipaensis. The sequence goes on along the minus strand of NC_142438.1, from coordinate 29,272,298 downwards.
GAGTAAAGCGACAAATATACATAGGAAAAGAGTTCCAAGATACAAATAGCAAAGCTTCTGACTCAGATCGCGAAGTTAAAACCGGCCAGAGCATATATACATGTATACATGAGAAAAACCCCAAAGAGACTCAAAACACAGTTTATAGAACCTGTTTCTCCAAGTTAACTTCTAAGAGGGATAAAACATAAAATATACATAGTGGAGATATAATAGTATCTATATGTACATCTTAACCAAAATGTAAACCCAACACACAAGGATTTTTCGCTGACAGGAGCTCCCAGAATGCCTCACCAAGGTGCCGCTTGACCTACATCTGAAAATTACAAAATATGTATGGAGTGAGAACCATAGGTTCTAAGCATGGTAACGGTTCCCACATAGCTAACATATAATATTCAGGGAAAGCCAGAGGCGATCCTATAACTTCCGACAAAAGATTATAAACTTAAAACTATTCTTTACAACCATAAATAAGCCATAAACAAGGTACGAGTAGTTAAGGCTTCAAAATTCTTACTCAAACCTAACTTGATCCTTTAGCTTCTCACCTTCCTCCGTTCCTCCAAAACTCCATAGCACAAACAAACAAGATACAGACAACACAAACACAAGTAGAATATAATTACAATAGGTAGCAAATTTAGCAAATACGTATAATGATCACATAGTTAAGCCCAATTAATGCACAATCAAACAAAACACACATATGCATATGATGTATGTCTGTCCTATGGCTGATGATATCATCTGTCGATTATATAGCCAACCCGACACGTACTGGTATCTAACCATGGATAGAAACACCCATTACGGAGCAAGTGAGTTTGAACTACAACCCCCTTGCTACTACCCGCTTAACCCAGATTTAGTGGAATAACCACTACTGCGGCTACTACTCAGGCGGGTGTTTGAAAGTTCAACCTGAAGCAAGTGGAATAATCCACTACTGCTGTTACTACCCAAGCGTCACCAACACTGACCTGGAGCAAGTGGGAGGAACCACAATCCTTGCTACTGTCCAGATATCTCATTCAAGAATTCATTCAATCTCAAGTTAATCATTAATTATAATTCATCAACATTTCATAATCAATCATTCTCATGTATCATATTCATTCAAAATTCTATATTTAACTCAGTTTTTCATAATTCTCCTTCCTCATCTCATACCCGGAGTAAGTGGACAACGCCACTGCCTACTACCCAGTCACATATATCTCTTTAAATTACAAATCCTCATTACTCTCATCATCCTCATCAAATCAAGCATCCCCTTCCTCAATTCCTTCGACACCAATTCTATCTTCTTCCACTCACTAGTCACTAACCCTTACTCCGTAACCCAAAACCTAACTAATAGACCTTAAACAGAGTTTTTGGTTTTTTCTATAACTTCGAAAATTCAATTTTTACACATAACTTCCGACGTCCAAAACTTTCTCTACGAAATTTCATTTTTCACAAAGTTTATACCATCTCAAAGGTTTTAAAACTATCTTTAATTTGAATCAAAATTCACTCAAATATCAGGTTATGGACCGCCGAACTTCATTAAAAATCTTCTTTTACCAAAAGAGTTCAAAACCTTTATTTTTCAAATTCTCATTTTCAAACCAAGTTTCATAACCCAAAACAACATTAAATACACTTAAAATAATTTCATAACCATTTCTTTCATTTCACAACACTTCAACACTAATTTCGTCAACTCTAACCCACACAAGCATAACCAAAGCAACAATACTCATAAATCATCAATATAACATCATCATCATTTACAATCAAACTCAAACCTCATCATTACTAAATAATTCAGCAACACATTCACATATTCGACTCCACAGTTTTACCAATTCACTAAACATTAACAAGTCATCCTGGTTCAACCTAACCTACAGTCAACTAGCCTAAGTTTTCACGACACATTATATTTTAGTTACGAGAAACCGAAACCATACCTTGGCCAATTCCTCCATAAGCTCGGAATGCCTCAAGTATCCACGGTTAACAAATATCCACAGCCCCAAGTTCAAACTCCCAACTTTGCCAATTTGCCTCCAATATCACCAAATTGTTTCTAAATACATAATTCAATCTAAATTTTCATACAACAACACTTGAATTACCTTAGGGTTCACAAATTCAGTAATTCGACAAGGGTTAGGGTTTCCTTACCATTACCCATGAGTTAAATGGACAAAATCTGGTGATTACTCACCGCTAGAGTTCACCTAAACCATCAAAACACCAAAACCCTCAACATCTAAAACCCAAAAATCACGAATTGAAGAGGGGAGAACTAGGCACGAAATCAGGATCTCCTTACCAAATTGTTGGATGTATTTTGTAGAAAATTCTGAGACGAACGTGTGGCCGTTGACGGCTCATCAATCGAAGCTCCAGATTGAAAGTTACGAAGGATTGAAGATTGGATTGATTTTGGAATTTAGGTTTTCATAGCTCACCATCTCTTCTTAGCGTGAAATGAATGAAGAATGGGGAGAGAAGGTTGAGTTTGGGGATTTTATATGTTGGGCCTTGGGCCCAGTTTGGGCCCGGTCCAACTGGTTCGGCCAGCTGGTCCCATTTTGGAAAAATTCTTTAAAATTAGTGTCAAAATTCATATTTTAATTATTTCTACTTCTTTAAACTATAAAATTTAAGTTTCTAATTTTTTTAAATAATAATTATTTTATTGATTAATTATTTACTAATTACCCAGGGTTTACATCCTACCCCCATAACAAAAATTTTCACCCTAAAAAATTTGTTTGTTCTCTAAACTCCATATATGCTTCTTTCTTTTCTTATGAGCAACTCCTTGAGTTCCCATTCGATAGGTTCCAATGGTCATACTAATGGTCTCAGGCTCAGCCTTTAGGTTCAACTACAAGAATTTTTTTAACTTCATCCGATATCTACATTCAAATTTTAGAATCCGAAGGGTACACACTTCTCACTACATTAATGCTCCAACTCGCTTTTGCTTTGTCACTCTGATCATTTATCATTACGATCTTATTCGTTAATCCATTCGACCGAAAACTGGCTTGAATCTCTTTCTCATACTAACTAGACATCATCAACCTTTACTTCATCTGCACAAGTTCTAATTCCGTTAGTTGTCTTTACCACCAGGTCCATTATTGCCTACATCACTAATCCTAGTTTGTTCGCTCCATCCCTTTAGCAGAAGCTTGCATAGCAGCAGCCATAGAATCAACCATATTATCTCACTCGCATTCACGAGACGCAATTTGAGACTTGTCCACATCGAACAATTGATATTAAGGTGATCAGTCTTAATATCTAAAGTCTAGTGTTTCGAATCTCCAAAAGTAATGCTCATGAACATTTATACTATATATGTCAAGCAGACATCCTAAATAGCATATACATATAGCCAGAGTATGCTCAGAAGTATAGTCAGTCCGTCCATCAGGCTCTACAGAAACGAACTATTCTAATACCATAATGCAACACCTTACTATACAGAGCTTTACACCTAGGATTTAAACCTGAGGCAGCAAGGCGCCACAACCTCTATATATATATATATATATATGAAAAAGCTTTTATTTAGGAGCCTTTGAAGGAAGGTTAAAACAAAAGCATTAAACAGAAAAGTGCCGCCCTCACGTAAGCGATACGTAAACGAAACAGGATAGAAGTAAAGCAACAAATATACATAGGAAAAGAGTTCCAAGATACAAATAGCAAAGCTTCTGACTCGGATCATGAAGTTAAAACCGGCCAAAGCAAATATACATATATACATGAAAAAAACCCCAAAGAGACTCAAAACACAGTTTATAGAACCTATTTCTCCAAGTCAACCTCTAAGAGGGATAAAACATAAAATATACATAGTGGAGATATAATAGTATCTATATGTACATCTTAACCAAAATGTAAACCCAACACACAAGGATCTTTCGCTGATAGGATCTCATAGAATGCCTGAGCGAGGTGCCGCTTGACCTGCATCTGAAAACCACGAAAAATGTATGTGGTGAGAACCAGAGGTTCTCAGCATGGTAACGGTACCCACATAGCTAATATATAATGTTCCAAAAAAGTCAGAGGCGATCCTAGAACTTCCAACAAAAATTACAAACTTAAAACTATTATTTACAACCATAAATAAGCCATAAACAAGGTGGGATTGCTAAAGGTTCAAAATTCTAACTCAAACCTAACTTGATCCTTTAGCTTCTCACCTTCCTCCGTTCCTCCAGAACTCCAAAGCACAGACAAACAAGATACAAACAATGCAAACACAAGTAGAATACAATTACAATAGGTAGCAAATTTAGCAAGTACGTATAATGACCACATAGGCAAGCCCAATTAATGCACAATAAAAAAAACACACATATGCATATGATGTATGCCTGTCCTATGGCTGATGATATCATCTGTCGGTTATATAGCCAACCCGACACGTCCTGGTAGCTAACCATGGACAAAAACACCCATTGCGGAGCAAGTGAATTTGAACTACAACCCCCTTGCTACTATCCGCTTAACCCAAAGCCAGTGGAATAACCACTACTGCGGCTATTACCCAGGCAGGTGTTTGAAAGTTTAACCTAGATCAAGTGGAATAATCCACTACTGCTGCTACTACCCAGGCGTCACCAACACTGACCTGGAGCAAGCGGGAGGAACCACAATCCTTGCTACTACCCAGGTATCTCATTTAAGAATTCATTCAATCTCAAGTCAATCATTAATTATAATTCATCAACATTTCATAATCAATCATTCTCATGTATCATATTCATTCGAAATTCTATATTTAACTTAGCTTTTCATAATTCTCCTTCCTCATCTCATACCCGGAGCAAGTGGACAACACCACTGCCTACTACTCGGTCACATATATCTCTTTAAATTACAAATCCTCATTACTCTCATCATCCTCATCAAATCAAGCATCCCCATCCTCAACTCCTTTGACACCAATTCTATCTTCTTCCATTCACTAACCCTTACTCCGTAACCCAAAACCTAACTAATTGACCTTAAACAGAGTTTTTGGTTTTTCCTATAACTTCAAAAATTCAATTTTTATACATAATTTCTGACATCCATAACTTTCTCTATGGAATTTTGTTTTTCACAAAGTTTATACCATCTTAAAGCTTTTAAAACTCTCTTTAATTTGAATCAAAATTCACTCAAATTCAATATCCGATGCTCAGGTTATGGACCGCCGAAGTTCATTAAAAATCTGCTTTTATCAAAAGAGTTCAAAATCTTTATTTTTTAAATTCTCATTTTCAAACCAAGTTTCACAACCCAAAACAACATTAAATACACTTAAAACAATTTCATAACCATTTCTTTCATTCCACAACACTTCAACACTCAATTTCATCAACTCTAACTCACACAATCATAACTAAAGCAACAATACTCGTAAATCATCAATATAACAACATCAACATTTACAATCAAACTCAAACCTCATCATTACTAAATAATTCAGCAACACATTCACATATTCGACTCCACAGTTTTACTAATTCACTAAACCTTAACAAATCATCCTGGTTCAATCTAACCTACGATCAACTAGCCTAAGTTTTCACGACATATTATATTTTAGTTACGAGAAACTGAAACCATACCTTGGCCGATTCCTCCATAAGCTCGGAATGCCTCAAGTATCCACTGTTAACAAATATCCACAGCCCCAAAGTTCAAGCTCATGCTCCCAACTTTGCCAATTTGCCTCCAATATCACCAAATTATTTTCAAATATATAATTCAATCTAAATTTTCATACATCAACACTAAAATTATCTTAGGGTTCACAAGTCATTTTGAGATTCAAGTTCATGATTTTCATTTAAGAAGCATCTTAGTTTCTCAGTGAGGTGATCGATCATAAGATGAAGATCTTTAGTAGAAAGTTCAATGAAAATTACCTCATCCGTTTGATTGGCCATGAGACAGGTTTGGGATTTGCTCTCTGATTCTTCTTCTTCGTCTGAATCATTTTCTAGATCTTTCCAAGAGGCCATCAGCCCCTTCTTCTTTTCTTTTTTGGTATTTTCTTCTTTCTTCAACTTCGGACAATCAAACTTGTAATGTCCAGCCTCTTTGCAGTTGTGGCATATGATCTTACTTAAATCCCTTTTTGGTTTTTTTGAACTGCCTCATTTTCTTTGTTCTTTCAACTTCATCATTTTCCTGAATTTCTTAGCAAAAAGAACAAACTCGTCATCAGATAAATTATCACTGGATTCATCATCCAGGGACTCAGTGAATAATTTGAGAGCAATTCCTTTCCTTTTTGAGTCAGTTTTTAAATAGGTAGTTTCAAAAGCAAATAAATTTTATCTCAGATCATCATATGTCATTTGATCAATACCACTGCTCTCAGCTATAACTATAGATTTAGTTTCCCATTCTTTAGTGAGACTTCTCAGAACTTTCCTCACTAGCACAAGTTCTGGGTGAGTACTCCCCATAGCATCCAAGCCATTGATGATGACGTTGAATCTTTCAAAAACTTCATCAATTGTCCCCCCTTCCTTTATGGAGAACATTTTGTACTCTTTGCTCAGCATGTCTATTTTGGTCCGCTTGACTTGGGTAGTGCCTTCAACGGTGACTTGAAGCTTATCCCAGATTTTCTTCGCTATTTTGCATCTTGATACCCTTCGGTACTCCTCGAAGCTGATAGCACAGTTGACCAAGTTGACTGCTTTGGCGTTGATCTCTATTTTCTTTTTATCTTCATCATTCCATTCGGCCTCAGTTTTAGGAGTGACTACACCATCTGCTCCTGTTTTGGTTGGGACATGGGGACTATTCAGAATGATCTTCCAGATGTTGTAATCTATTGATTGAATAAAGATCTTCATTCTCTCCTTCCAATAACTGTAATTCTTTCCATTGAAGAATGGAGGTCTGTTGCTGGATTGCTCTTCTGTCAGAGTGTAGGGCACCATGTTAGAACTATTATTGTTCGCCATCAATAGCTTATTTCTCAAGGTCAAAGCTCAACAAAAGTTTGTTTCTTCATTTGTGCTTCACCGAGAATCAAGAAGAAAAACTCTAAGGTCTCATGCATGGAAATGGAAACCATGGAGAATGTGAAGCCACCTTGGGTCAGAAACTTATCAATGGTCAGAATTAATTCTTGGGGCCAAAGTTAAGATCAATGGCTAAGATTGAAGAAAATGAATGAAAAAGGTCGAGAGAGGTACATGCAAACAGATTCGGGTTCTCTCTATCTCTTCTCTGTTCGAACTACTGCTACTCTAAGGTTGGAGAAGAAGTTGCTGGGTTGGTTAAACCGGTTTCAACCTTGGAAGCTTCCCCTTCTATATTAAGGGTGAACGGCCAATGGTTGAAATCAAGGAGAGTAAGTGAAAAAGTACAGAGTTCTCATAGCTACCCAAAAGCTTCATGAGTTCTTCTCCTTCAATAATGTTCATTTAGTTTTTTTTTCTTAGTTTTGTCTGTCTGAGTCTCATGGTAAAAGGCAAAAATGGTGAGATTTGTAAGAAAAAGTCATTGAGAGGAAAAAGGCAGTGAGTAAAATTAGAGAAAAAGCCATAGGTGTCTCAAAGTTTCTTTGTACATCTTTCTGTTGTGAGTCATGATCCTGTGGGGATTCCCTTGCAAGTTGGGTCAGCACTTTGCTGTTGAAAGCTAGGTTTTGAGTCCTAGTCAAATTCAGATTGGGTTTAGAATCTAGATTTGTCCCAGATAGGAATGGGTAATTCCTAGGGAGAAATTGGTGTTTGTAATCTTGTGAAAAGATAGTGAAATTCTATCATTATTATTGTGATGGAGACTGGATGTAGGCTACATTGCACCTAGTAGCTGAACCAGGATATATCTGGTGTTATTTCTTCTTCTCTACTCCTTTCTCTGTTTCTGTTGATTAGGAGACAAAAATAAAAGTATCTCTCAACTCGGCACGAGACAAAACAAAAGTGTTTCTCAACTCAGCACGAGACAAAAGCCAAAATATCTCCTGTTGTTTCGTTGAAAAAGGATAAAGTAAGATTCAGCAAAAAGGGGCTAAGATTCAACTCCCCTTCTCTTAGCCACTGATTACCATCAATTTTTAAGTTTAAATCTTGATTTGTAAACTTTTAATAATGATAAAGATGTGAAAAGTAATAAAAAAAAATAAGGATTGAAGTCTATTTTATATCTAATATTGTAATTTCTTTATTATGTTGTTAAATTTGTAGTGATCTAACACTAACTTTTTTTAAAATTCAAGTTATTTGAGCTAATAAAATTTTATGAATTTATGTTTGTATTTTAATTTATCTATGAATTTTATGTTTTTGTCTTAATTTATACACGAATATATAAAAATTAAAATGTTATTTAATTTTTATAGGAACGGATAGCGGGTTAGGGTATTGCAGTTTACTATCCGCGGGTAATGATAGGATAGGTAGTACCTGAGTAAAAGGACGGCAGGGTGGGGTCTAGTAGGGCTAAAACCCGTCTCCACCCGTCCCACTGCCATCCCTAATCCTCATATCCTCACGTACATATCTCATTGACATTTTTAATTATCACTATTATATCTAGGTTTGTGTTACGAACCCGGTTTCTAGCCTTTTTTTTTTTAAATAAAAAGTGCTCAACACAACAAGATGGAGCAATAAGACACATAAGTAACAGGCTACTCAACGTACAACCCATCATTGAATAACTCAAGAAGTAAACACCCTCTAGTCATCTTCGGCATTGCCATCAACAACCAAGAGATTCACCACCAAGCCACTCGTCGGAGAGCATAAAGTATCTGTTTATTATTTCCATCACCCCTGAGCCTTTATTGTTGAAGACTCTACCATTCCTTTCTAGCCAAACTGCCCAGATAACAGCAAAGAACCCAATCAGCCACCGCCTCTGCTCATTCTTTCTAGACGAAGCATTCGTCCAGCTCTCAAAGTGTTGTTTTAGTGTACCCGGCATAGTCCATATCCTGCCAAGGGCGAATAGCCATGCACACCACACCTGCCAAGTGATCTCACAGCTAATAAAAAGATGAGCAGCAGACTCAACAGACTTACAACATAGAACACATAAATTATCATGCTGGTCAATGACACCTAGTTTGCATAGTCTCTCTTTAGTGTTCACCCTCTCAACCAAAACAAACCACGAAAATAGCTCAACCCTTGGCGGAGCGAATCCCTTCCAAATAGCACTAGTAAAGCTATAGCTAGTAATATCCTCCGGGGGAGCTGCTTCCTGCATCACCTGCACAAAGGAGTTAGTAGTAAAAATACCAGTTTTATCATATTTCCAGACCACCCTGTCCTCCCTCTCAGTTGTTATCTTTACTGACTGCAAGACCTCATGGAGTTGGTTTAGAAGCTCCAGCTCCCACTGAAATAATTCTCTCCTCCACTGGAGACTCCAGATCCATTCTAACCCATCCCAAAACCCGCATTCCCCTATAACAGATCCTGTGAGGTTTGAAACCGAGAAAAGTCTAGGAAACATCTCTTTCAACCTCCCACCAGGTAGCCAGACATCCTCCCAGAATTTGATTGTTCTGCCATTCCCTACATCCATAGATAAGCCTCTGATCATCTTTTCTCTGATTTGTGGCTCTCTGATCTGGAGCTGACAGATATCTCTCCAAGGGCCCCCTCTTGCAGGAACAGGCTGACCACACAGCATCGCAGAGGGGTTCATGTTGTTACAAGAGCACACTACTCTCTTCCATAAAGGGCAATCTTCTTTCGAAAATCTCCACCACCACTTGAACAAAAGGGCTGTATTCCTAATTACTGCGTCTCCCACTCCTAAACCACCCGCCTTTCTAGGAGCCATCACTATCTCCCATCTCACTAGTGGCATCCCTATCTTCCCATCCTCCTTACTCCATAAGAACCGTCTTTGCAGCGAGATCAACTTTTCTGCAACTGCCTTTGGCATCTTGTATAGGCTGAGATAGTATATAGGCAAACTATTGAGGACGGATTTGATGAGAACTAGTTTGCCCGCTTTATTGAGAGTCTTCGCCTTCCACAAGCTCAACTTTTCTTCCACCTTATCAATCACCGGTTTCCAGGTCTTAACTAACCTTGGATTCGCTCCCAGAGAAATTCCAAGGTATCGGACTGGTAGAGAGGCTTCCTTACATCCCAATAGCTGACACATCTGGCCCGTCCAATGCTGTTCACAATTAACTGGAATGAAACTGGACTTCTCAAAATTGATACTCAACCCGGACATCAGTTCAAAGCAACGCAGTAAGCGCTTATAATTCCTTATAGTCTCTTCCTCTGGAGGGCAGAACAGTATAGTATCATCCGCAAACTGTAAGTGCGACAGCTCAATGTGATCTCGTCCAACCAACAGTGGGGAAATGCGCCCATTTGTTACCGCCTCTCCGATCATCCGATGAAGGACATCAACAACTAGTACAAACAGAAAGGGCGATAACGGATCTCCTTGTCGTAGACCCCTTTCCATTTTGAAAGGCTTAGAAGGGGATCCATTTATAAGCACCGACATGGACGCAGAACAAACACATTCCTTAATCCAGCCCCGCCACTTCTGGCCAAAACCCATCTTCTGCAGAACTATATCCAAAAAGCTCCATTTGACCCTGTCATATGCCTTCTGAAAGTCCAGTTTAATTATCGCTGAGCTTCTTCTTCTAGCCTTAATCCACTGTACAGTTTCACAGGCTATCAAAGCCCCATCATGAATTTTTCTGCCTTGCACAAACGCACTTTGGGTCTCACCTACTAAGCCTGGCATCACATTTCGCATTCGCCTCACTAACACCTTAGAGATAACCTTATACACACAACCCACCATACTAATTGGCCTAAGGTCTTTGATTTCTGTAGCTCCAACAAACTTTGGTGCCAAAGCCACCCAAGTGACATTCGAATCCCTAGGCAGCCTAGCCGACCGAAAGAACCCCATGACTGCTTCAATGAATTCCTTCCCTATTTCATCCCAGCACTTCTTAATAAAATTCATGTTATACCCGTCACACCCTGGTGCCTTTGTTGACTCACAATCCCACACGGCATTCTTTATTTCTTCAGCAGTTGGCAACAACTCCAGCCCTGTTGCTTCTTCCTCAGATATCTGCCTTACCAGCCCATCCCGAAACCCTATATTAGGTGAGGTCTCCTGATGGTACAAATCCTTGTAGAACTCTCTTATAGCAACTTTAATTCGGTGTTGATTCCTAACTAGTCTTCCATGGATTCTCAAGGCATCAATTCGATTGTTTCTCCTCCTTGCCGATGCTATGTTGTGGAAGTATCTAGTGTTTCTGTCCATCTCCTTAGCATGTCTGGATCGAGACATCTGCTTCCAATGGATCTCCTTCCTGATATACCATTTTTTACATGAGCTCACCAGTGCCTTCCTCCTTGATTCCGCTGTTCCATCATGCACTCCATTGCTCACCATTTCATCAACCTTCCTGATCTCCTCTTCAAACCTATCAATCCTCCTATCCATATCTCCAAAATTTTCTCTATGCCATCTGCGCAGTGGGGTCGTCATAGCCTTGAGCTTGTCCAAGAATTGTCTCTCCCCTATGCTCCTCCACTCCTCCTTCACCATCCTCAAAAACCCATCATGAGTAAACCAAGAATCCAAACTTCGAAAAGGCTTGGGTCCCCCTCCCATCCGTGTGACATCCATGACCAACGGACAATGGTCTGACAACCCTCGTGGCCCTCCTCGTAATCTTGTTTCAGGAAACTCTTCCAGCCACTCCAAGCTAACCAGTACTCTATCAATACGACTACATGACTGGCCCCTGAACCATGTGAACCTACAATCAGACAAAACGAGATCCACAAGCTCCATATCTTGAATCCAATCTTTAAACTCAACTGCGGATACCGGCATAGAAGTAGCCCCCTTTCTCTCCTCTAATTGAGTAATCTCATTAAAATCTCCCATAAAGCAGAAAGGTAATTGACATAAGCCTGATATGAAACTCAGCTCCTCCCACACAATAAGCTTTTCCTCCCTAATATGCTCACCATAAACTAGACAGAAGGCACACCGAAAATTATTTTTAACCAGCACTCCATCCACACATAACCATCTAGCTCCTTTATGACAATTTCTCATATTAAAAACCGTTTCATCCCACATCAACAGTAGACCACCAGAGGCACCTTCCGATCCCACAAACTCCCATCCTACTACATCATTACCCCACAGTTGTACTACGTCAAATTTAGTCAAAACCTCTTTTTTTGTCTCTATCAAGCCTAACATATGCAAATTAAATCTCCTCCTAAAATTCTTCACCATACTCAATTTACCAATTCCCGCCAACCCCCTAACATTCCAGGATGAAAAATTCATTTTAAAACAGTTTTACACACCTTATTCCGATTTTTCGGACGACTTCTTCTAGCCTTTTCTTTCTGTTTGGCCTGCTTTTTCTTCAGTGCTAGTGCCTCATTCTGCTCCTGGAGTATCATCATAATATCGTCTTCCTCGTCATATTGCACAGCTCCACACTCCAGAGCTAAGTTCCACGCCTTCCGATTTTCTTCCATCTCTTCTAGCCGTGTAGTTTCAGATGTCTCTGACTCACCACTATTCATAGCTGCAGCCCGTACTTCATCACCCACTGCATCCATTGATTCACCAGCCTTCGTGCCTTCCACCACCAGCGACTTTACCAGTCCCAGACCACTGCCATCGGGCTGCAAGTCCGCCACCCCCAAGTCGTCAGTCCCACCATTCCCCGCCTTTCCCCCAACTCGGTCTGTTCCAGCCAAACCCATATCTCGATCCCCACCGCTCCTTCGATCCGTCCCTACCCACAAATCCGGTCGCCCCTCAAGGATCACCGCATTCATCGCCGGTGACCTCAGCTCCCCAGTCCTGTCATGGTCAAGGCTCGGGCTTCCCGGTTCGGCTTGAGTTTCCAGCCATCCCTGCCCCCGTCGCACTACCTCGCCTTCATGAGCTTCCCCTTCTTCCGACAAAGGATCGGCACAAGAAGACTGGGTCCGTCCCCCGCCGAAGACCGCCGCACCGCCCTCGTGTACTCCATCGAAGGCACGCCCCGAGTCCTCACCAGCACAGGTTTCGGTCCGGGTCATATGTGACACCCGATCCAGCATGCAACCAGCGCCAGTCAGCCCAGTTTTCCCTTCAATTCCAATTTTTGGGCCTGTGTGTTGGAAGCCCAAAGTAAGTCCCTTAACATTGGAAGAACAGTTTTGGGTTCCATCTTCAGTGGGCCTCAAACCAATCCCCTTAGCACTAATAGCAGCCTCTACCTCAGCACATATTTGCCCACCAGGAACGTCCCATGACTTAGTTCTATCTGAAACTGTTTCCCCATAATTAGTGCGTGATCCCCCAATATCCTCTTGTGATAAATTGAGATCAAATCCCTTAAATGTAGGCGTTACTATTTTGGAAACAAAAAATTCGTTATTCCACTCATTCAGATCTTCTGATGAGATTACTACTTTACCCTTCACCTGATCTTCCTCCCCCACCGTCGGCAGTATCACATCTGCCGATATGTCCCCTGTGGCCTGATTCCCATGACAGTTAGCCTCATAAACTCTTGTAATGCCCATGCCATCGGAGCCTTCGCCAAGAGACCACCCCTGGTTCCGTGCGACAGTGCCCCCCTCTGCACCGCTCAATGAGTCACAAGTTCCACTCCTCACTTCCGATACAAAAACATCAAACCTAGTTTTGCCAACGTGCATGCATATCTTCTCGTGAATAACATCAAACCTTGGCGTATCAATTAACACCCGACCAGCGCTAAACGACAAGCATGACACTGTTGCGTTCTCGCACACCACGACCTCTCCCCATTGTTCACCAATCGCACGAAACGTAGCTTCAGACCACGTGTGTAGCGGAACTCCGATACACTCAATCCATACTCGTCTACTGTCACAACGATCATACTCACTCCAGCGTCCTACTCGATAAAAAAACTTCAAGAAATCAGTCATGTGGATAGTGAGCGCCTCATCCGCACTGTTTGTGCTATCAAAGACTAACAAGGCTTTGTATGCTCCCAATGCATAAACCTTTACGACTTTAGGCCATTCCGTTCGAGCTACGACGCTTAATAACCGGAAATCAATAGCCTGCACAGTACTTCCAACAATGCTCCGCTTCAACCAATTCCAATTATTCTCCTCCACTGAGGCCTTGATTGTCCTTACCCCCAAGCCCTCTCCGTCCTTCAGCAAGTTACTTGCGTGCGGATCATTTGTATTTTCCAATGCTTTGCTTCCCCCCGGTTGGCTATCAGTCGGATCTATTCTTATCCCTCTGGCAACCACACTATCTACCAGAGAATAATCATGCTCGATCTGAGATTTCCCCCCCTTCAATCTTCTTTTTGTCTGGTTCTCTCCTTGTATCTGCATTTTCCAGTGTCCGCTTTCCCTTAGAAACATCCCTTCTATACTTTGCCTCCCCTACAAAGATCTCCTTCCCCCTTAAGCACAAGCGATTCATCTCTGAAATTGCTTTTAAAGCTCCACCCTTTGTGGTATATCGGATGAATGCAAAGAGATACACCATGCCACTCCTCATCTTCCTGGAGAGGTAGATATCATTAATCCTCCCTGTCCATGAAAACAAACCAAACAATTCTTGTTTCGATATGTCTACCGGTAGTCTGTCTACAAACACGGTGAACGAGTCCTGTTCCAATCGAAGATACTCATCTCGGTTCCAAACCCTCGGATCTTTACCTAAAAATTGTTGCCTCGACCCTCCCCGTCCGGTGGTTTCCCAACGCGCTCTCTCCCTCTCTCGCTCTCTCATTCTACTCTATAACTTTTACTCAAGATATCTCTTTGTTTATGTACTCACCCGGTTTCTAGCCTTAATGGCTCATGTACAAAACTCGATAAAAGACCTTTATTTTTACACGAACCCAAGGCCCAAAACTCCTAATTATCAGTACATTTTTAACTGACATTTAAATTCAAATATTCCATATCTCCTAACAATCCAAAAGATATGATAAGTGGCCAAACCTATATAAAGAGAAGCCACCACCAGTTTCTCTAAGTATGATATACGCACCTTCACTAACCCTACTAATGAAATACATTCTAACCTGATTGTCGGAATATCTCTATAGGTCAATTTCCATCATTTACACATCCAAACTTGAAAACCAAAAAGATCTCCAGCTCAAAACACAACAATTCTTGATATTTCAGATAACTCATAAACAATTTGATTTATTAAAATTTTTACTTTTCAAAAATAATTAACTAAAGTTGTCATTTAAAAGTTATCTTTTTTAAAAGTTATACGAGTTATGTTTGGTAAATTATATAAAAGTCACTTCAATAAATATGACTATAACAATTACATTTGATAAAATATTATTTTTAAAATAATTTTAATATATATAAATATAATAAAAATATAAATATAAATATAAATATTTATTAATATATAAAATTATATTAATTTTTTTTATAATACAAATAAACTTTAAAAAATAATTCTTATACTTTCAAAAATATTACTCTTAACTTTTAAAATTATAAACATAAACATATAAAATAAAATATTTATCTTTTCAAAAATATAATATTTTTTCAAAAAAGTTTTATCAAACCAAACCTCAATCTCTTATCTTTTGTCCGTTAATGTTGCCTTTGATTTGATTCGTTATCGCTAACACTTTGTGATCCATTTCGCACAGCAGCTTAATGGTGGCAAATATATATAGTGCCACAAGATAATGATAATTGTACAGTTGAGACAATGACACTAATATCCGGACAATGGTGGTTAGAGCTTTGACTTATATATTTAAAGTGTTAAAAAAAAGGGATGCACTTTTTTCTTTATGAAAAATCACTTTATCCGATCAAAATTGCAATCTTTATTTTCTCATTAATTGTCGTTGCGGGCCTCATGTACGGTGCTAATGCATGCATTTTGTGTTAGACAAAATTGGAGGAATCCAGGGGGAAGTTAATAATGCATGGTCTTT
Organism: Arachis ipaensis; assembly: GCF_059453495.1. NCBI lineage: Eukaryota > Viridiplantae > Streptophyta > Magnoliopsida > Fabales > Fabaceae > Arachis > Arachis ipaensis. The sequence continues at coordinate 29,256,295 of NC_142438.1, read as the reverse complement.
TAGAATTTTTTAATATATATTGAACTTTTTGGTAACAATTGATCAAATAAAGGAAAGTTACGTTTAATTGAAGGGTCCATCTAGTGTACAGATGCACTTTGGTACAGATTTACAGATTTTTGTTTTTATTTGGTTTAAAAGTGTATCACTAAAAGTGTTGCTTAAGGAGAAAGTGTTACCCTTAATCGTTAACTTGGCTCTGATACCAATTTATACCAATTTTGTAATTTTTTACTAGTCCTTGTATATTGTAATTTCATTTTTATAGTTTTCAATCTTGTTTTAGTTTATAATATTCTTTTTTGCATGGATTATTGTATATAAAATCTTTTATCTGTTTGTCTTTTTCTTTAATATAATTTCTTAAATCCTCAAAAACTTCTTTTATTTCTACACTTTCTGTTGTTTCTAAATACCTTCTTAATTTTTCAACTTCATTTTCCATTTTTTCTTTCAACAGCTTTAATTCTTTTAAGTCATAATATGGTTTTCCAGGCATTTATAAATTTTTTAAGTTTAATTCCAATTTGTTTATATTTATTCTTATTTCTATCCTTTTTATTATAAGGTCATCAATTTTGATCTGAAGGTTATTTAATTCCTTTTTATACTCTTTTATTTTACTTTTTAATTTTTCTGCCCTTTTTCTTTTTATTTTATTTTCTGGTTTTTCAATCTTTTTATACTTCATTATTTTAAAATTTCTGCAAACTCTATCATTGATTCATCACTATTTTCTAGAGATTCTATTAATTTTTCTAGCTCTTCAACTTCTCTTTTTAACTTGTCATAGATTATTTTTAGAGCTTCAAATGCTCTTTGATTTATTTCAGAAAACTGTAAATAATTCAAACGATTTTCTCTTTCAAAAAGCTCTTGTTTCTTGTCTTGATAGGTTACATATATTTCTTCTTTATTTATTGTCATAATTTAGTGTTTAGGGTTTCATTTAATTTTTCGACCTTTTTTGTTAATTCTTTTATTTCAGAATTTTCTTCTTTAATCTTCAACTTAGATAGACTTAAAGGGCTATTAATTTTAGATTCTCTAATTTGAAAATTCGACGAAACTAATTTTCCTGACGGTTCTTTTATTAATAGAACTGGGTTTTCAATAGCTTTATATTTTGGTATTTCTGTTTTTACAATTTTCTGAAATAATTCATCGACATAAATTCTTTCTCTGTTTTTAAATATTATACTATGATGGCTATTTGTTAAAGCATAATTTATTGCATATGTAATTGAAAATGGTTCATCATCTTGTTCCATTAGATTCTTTCTGTGAAATTTATAAGCCAGACTTATAGATCTTCCAAGATTTTCAGTTGATAAAGGTATAGCATATCCCAGATGGGCATTAAATTTAACATTTACATTTGCCAAGTTTCCATGAACAATTCCAATTAT